>NW_020273536.1:553575-793259 GCF_003268045.1 Sipha flava | reverse complement strand
ATGGTATAAAAATCAAATTCATTTTATATACATAGAATATCTTAAAACTTTTAAATCATTTGATTAAAACTAACTAATCATTATTACTATTAATAAATATTGCTCATAAATTTAAATTATTATTCAATTTAAATTAATCAATATTATTTTGTTTCAAAATATTCAAATATTTATTCATTTATTTTTATGTTTTCTTTTTCAGAACCTGGATTTATTTTTGGATCCACACAAATCAATTTTCCTCCGGGAGTCGGAGATCACTTTTCATTTTCAATGGTATAAATATGATTGTTTTATAACTTATTAAAATATTATAGAAATATAAAAAAATATTTAAATTTATGCTTTATTTCTGACTTTTTATTAATCAAGTTTAAATGTTTATATGAATATTTAATGTTTTATGAAAAGTAATAAGTTATTTAATAGTTTTATTAAAAGGAAATATTTACTTTTACAAATTTTTATAACATTCAGACCTGGGAAATTCTTTAATGTCATCTTTAATACCATTAATATCAATCTATAATGAGAAATTACTATTACTGGATTACTGCTATTACTGGATCATTCAGTCGACTTGATACACCACTATTTGCCAATATCTATATCACCACATCAAGAACACTCTTCGCAGGAGCATTTCTGAAAAAGATTATTGAACAATAATTGTTGTATATGATGAAAGGAGAATATAAAATAGTTTAATGGAATTTTTTACCTTGGAAGTTAAAAAAATATATATATTAATTTCCTTATTTTGAATGGAAGATAAAGTTTAATATTTACATAAATTACCTCAAGTTGCCACTATGTTGAAGATTTGACATTTTAGTGGTTTAAGTAAATAAAAAATGTAATAATCGGTTGTAGAAGGAATAAGATGCAAGTTCTGCTATACCATGTGTAACGTTTCGGCATTGTTCCTCTTCTTTTGGCCAAAAGGTACACTTAGTCACTGACCTATAGAAGGGCCGCTATGAAATATTGTTGGACAACAAGATTGATTGACAATGAAAAAATTAAAACGGTGTTTGAAACATCACAGCAACATAAACATACTATCAGTGTTCACGAAAAGACAACAATTTACAGAAGAGCCCTCGTGATTATGGATGTTGCGATACTACTGATATTAAAAAAGTATCGATACAAGTACTTTTTGTATCTATCAATACTTTACTTGTATCGATAAAAAAATACTGGTATCGAATGTATAGCATTAAATCATTTATTAACCGCCATAATGGTTCAAAAATCAACTCGAATGGTCGAATGGTATCAAAGAATAATTCTTTTCTAGATAAATTATTTTTGCGCATGGTAGAGAATTTGTTTATAAAATTCGATTATCATACTAAAGTCTATACTTTATACGACTATATTTGTTATTTCCATGAACCAGAAACTACAGTCCACAATACAATAGTGTCAATAGGTTTATAATAAACCTTTTTATCATAAATTATGTATACTGAGTTCATTTTTAGCCATGGAAATAGTAAAAAGTATTGCATAAAATATACAATATGTTTAGATTTACTGATTTATATACCGATTCGATGAAATATAAATTACAAATAATGATATAGGTACCTGGCGGAAACAATTAAAAATTTGTTTACATACAGCATTTTTATCTGTGGTTCATGAATCATAACTAGTTTTAATTAAATATTAGTAAAATGGCATATTTTAAGATATACTAACATTTTGATTACATTCTTAACTTGGAGAAAGAAAACTTTAAAATATAAAAATAATTTTTCATTTGATACTTATTCATATAGGTCGTTTTCATATTTTATTGTTATCAATATTTTAATTATATTTGTTATGATGATAGGACTAAGTAAAAGGGTCAATATTTTTTTTTCGATACTCATACCGGTCGTTACGTTTCGTTATTTTCATTCCATTCGTTACCAAGTGAAAGTATCGATACTTTTCTTTCGATATCATGTTTCTACCTGTAAAACCATAGATAATAGAAGAATTATCTATCTTCTATTATCTATGGAAATAGCACTCACAAAGTTATTGCAGAAATATTCTTGTCTATGATGAAAATAACGTTAATGACTGATAAATAGAACATTAATCGCATTTTAACTGAATGTTATCATATAGTTCAATAAATAGAATAGACACTCAAACAACTGATCGATTTGTTTACAATTTTAATATTTATTGTCTCGGTTTTTACCAAGAAACAGTAATGGATGACAATAATAATTATTTTTGTCTAAAACTATAAATTATTTTTAATAGTTTTATTGTTTTTTACTTGATTAATAATTATTGTTGGTAATATAAATATTTATAGTTTTATGTCATAGGCCCGGTTTTTCAACTGACAGTTATTTATACACTTGAAAAACCAGGCCATACATTATTAAACGTTTATAATTTACGAAGTCAATATCATAGATAATATTTAATATTATATAATATTATGACAACTTTTATCTTTCTTCTAAATTTTATGATTCCATAAAAAGAAATATTTAACGTTGCATTGAAATAATTACAAAGTTTAATATTCAAAAATATTACAAACTACCAAAAAATATGAGGGCCGCTCAAAATTAGGGCCGGATGACTTGTCACCCAGGTACACTTTTAAATCGGGCACTGCATGTGACTTTATTATCCGTTACTGAATACTACATTATTACCTTTAACAGACGCATTTGTATGTTCGAATTAAATAACAAGCAAAAAATACTATTTTTTCTTTGGCAGTGCGTGTTATGCCCCAAAAATTGCGTGTTTCGAGATCGTGAAATTACTTTATTCCATACATATATTTATATACGGCTGTGCACCGATATTCTAAATACCAATTGTACGACTATAAACAAAAGAAACTAACACAAATTAAAAAAAAAAAAATCAAGTAGGTAATAAAACATAGAAAAATTTGACTCGTTAACTATTTATTTTCGCAATTTAATTTCAGTACTCTAACAATACGTGCATGTCTGAAGTATACAAACATATACACGCAGTGGCGGAGAGATGCGGGTTTTATTGAAGCAGCTGACTTATGACTAGTCTTAAGGACTTCTAACATTTGCATACTTTTGTTAATTATGGTTAAAAATAGCAGAATGCAAAATAAATTCATTTCTCGGTGCTATGATATAAGATCTAAAATTTCATTGTGCATATTTTTGCATATTTGATAAATTTTGCAGGAATGTGCTTATTTTGCATATTTTGACAATTTTTTCAATTTTAAAATTAAAAACTATAGATACATATATGATATAACTTTATAAGTTATAACTAGGACTCGGAAGTTATTATATTTGCATGTTTTTTTTTGCACCATTGGATTTATTGCTAAGTGAGCTAAAAATTCATTCCAAGACACTACGAAAAACATATCAAAAGTTTATAGTACATATTTTTGCATATTTAATGATTTTTAGATTTTAGAGCATATTTATTAATTTTACAATTTTTTAGAGTATATTTTATATATTTTGAATATTCAGTACAAAAATTCGAAAAATAAAAAAATAAAATACATTCATATTGAGAAAACTTTCTTGATATTCTTGTATCGTATTTTTCAAATTTCCATTTGTCATTAAAAACAATATTTTCCCCTATCGATTAAATAATATATATATTTATAATTTATAACTACAGCTAACTTTTTCTAAAATAAAATATTATACAACTATTAAATAGGAACAGCTGCTATCGAAATACGATGATTTTCTATAAATACTTTTCTAGGAAAATAATTCAATGATTATTGAATATATAACTCTAAAATAAATACATAAATATATATATAAATTTGTGCGGTATTGAACGGTTTAACTTGGCAAAAATATGTAGGATTAAGATATAAAAGTGTGCAGTTATGAACGACGCCCGTCCGATAGGCGAGTTGCGTCCAAAAACTGCACACATTTGATTTTAACCACAAAAAGATTGGTAGACAAAAACAGCAGACTATGGATTGCCAGATAAGTATATCGTACAGACCGTAATAAACCATAAGAAAAAGAAGAAGATAGTAATAAAGGGGGTAATTTTTATTTATATTTTAATTTTTTGAAAAAACCGGCTAAAAATTTTAGCCTTAAACATTTTTATATATTTTTTTAAATTTTTCAATACCTATATACATTGTACCTCAATAGTTTTTGAATAAATATGTAGTATAAATAATAAATTATATATAATAATAATAAATATTAATAAATATTTTATCTAATTTTGGTATCACTATAACAAGCTTAATTTGGTTCACAAGCTACTTGGAAAACAGAAAGCAAACTGTTCGTATTAATAGTATTACAGGTGATGATCTATTTATAAACTGCGGTGTTCCTCAAGGAAGTGTGTTAGGTCCACTCTTATTTATTTTGTACATAAATCATATGTGTAATTTGGACATTGACGGAAGAATAGTTACATATGCAGATGACACCTGCTTACTCTATTGTGGTGACTATTGGAGCGATGTTAGTACCAAAGCAACTCGAGAATCCAAAATTGTTGTGGAATTTCTAAAATTTAGGAGTCTATCTATCAATTTCAAAAAAACTATGTTTATGAACTTTTCGATAAATGATGTTAAAGATAATTTTGATGAACTTACGTTACATTTCTGTGATAATGGAACATTGTGTAATGGCACAGTCTGTCAAAAATTATTTAGAGTATCTAGTACTCGATATCTAGGTTTAACGTTTGACAAACACCTTAGATGGAATCTTCGTGTGAATAACATAGTCATGCGTCTACGAAGTTTAAATTACAGTTTTTATAAGCTACGTAAAATTATATCTGTTCATGTCATGCGAACTGTATACTTAGCTCTATATCAAGCAATATTTCAGTATGGACTGTTAATCAGGGGAGGGCTCTCGGATAACGCTCTAAAACCTTTACTGCTGCATCAACGACAGATAGTGCGTGTATGTTTACAAAAAACAAACTATGCTGGTTCAACTGGTCTTAATTTTAAAGAGTTCAATGTATTACCAGTTGACTTTGTTTTCAAAAAAATGGCTATTACGTGGGTGGTTAAACACTTAGATCAATGGGTAGAGAAAAATGAAATTAGTAACAAAAGAGCTTTTCGATCTTTTGATGCTAAAACATCACTTTGTAAAAAATCAGTTGGTCAAAAATTTGTTGATTATCTTGGTCCTATATATTACAATTCTATGCCTTTCTCTATAAAGAAGAATGTTAATATTAATTACAATTATTATAACGCTAAAAAATTAATTAATGATTGGCTACATGTATCTTTAAATGTAACTTAGGTTAACCTTATTGTATTATATTTTATTTATCTCTTTTTGTATTGTATAATTACGCAATAATAGTGTTTTAGTTTTCCTTTTTAGTTTTTAAGCATAATATGTATCAATTTATAACTCTCTATCTTCGCCACAAGCCTAGCTTACAGAAGATAGATAATTCAAATGTACAATTAATGTAAAACTGTATATTTTTTTTATTTAATAAAAAAAAAAAAAAAAAATATATCATTATAAAATGTGCAGCTTTTGGTTACAAGAATTTAAAAATGTACGGATTTTTCCTGTATTTTATCAAAAGCGTGCAGTTTTTGGAGTCGTCAGATAGACGATATCGGATAATAAATATTATCATTGATTATAAATATTAGTATTTATAATAAATGATATTATTTTATTAAATAATTTCGATTACTTGTTCAGTGTTCATTATAACATAAATTCTAATAAAATAAATATTTAATTTTACCACATATTCGTTATACTTCAATTTTTTTAGGCATATATTAGCGCACATACGGTTATTTTTTGGTGCATATTTTGATATTTTTTAAAGCTAAAAGTCCCTGAGCCTACTCATGACTAAAATGGGGTGTGTAGGTAGTACTGTGTGACAGAAAAGTTTAATATATATAATTTGCACATTCAACATAAAATATTGTATACTATTTTGTTTGGACCGGCTCATTTTAATATTTATGGATTAAATGATTTGTGGTTGGTACTTAATACACGACAATAGTACCAAAATTAAAATTAAAAAATATATATATGGAAAAAAGGAAAAAGCTCAAGCAACTCCTTTTTCCTCCAGTAAATATGTTAAGTTAATGAAGTGTAAATATTTACTTAAAATATTTACTTAAGATTATATTAACTATAAATAATAATAATTGTATTAATTTTCTTCTATAATGTTACAGAAAAATTAGTAAAATAGTTCAACTTTCATACATTTATTTTATTAATGTCAACAATCATATGAACGATAAAAATTATAATTTATATTATAATTATGTAACAGTAAAATATTTTAAAAGTATATAATATATAGTATATATATATTTATGTATTATATTATTATATACTACATATATATATATATATCAATACTTATTATAAAAGATTATTAAATAACTGTTGATTATTTGAGTTTTAAATAGGAAAATGTTGTTTGTCTCAAATATTCAAATGTCCAAATTGATGGATTAATAATTTTAGATGCTATACAAATTAATTTTAAGTATTTAACAGTCAATACTACAACAGCTAAAACATATAACTTTTAATTTAAAATACATAATTTATAATTGTTGTATTTAATTTTTGAAATAATAATAAGTTTAAAATGATAAATTTGATAGATTTATGTGAAAGTTTAACTAATTATAAAAATTTTAATTATGCAGAGATTACTATTCAGTGATTAACAGACTATTGAATATATCAAGAGCTTAATTTACATTAAATAAACCTAGGTTTAATCAAACATAAAAGTATTATGGCATTGCATTATTAACATGGCTTCTTATAGAACTTCTCTTCATATCATTATAAATTTAATTATATAAGGTAAGGTCTTTTGAAAGTAAATAACTAGATATTAGGTAATAAACATGAAGTAATAGATCAGCTTAAAATAGTATTAATTTAAATATAAAATTTGTTCCCAAAGAAATATATTAAATAAAGCCAATGTTAGAAATTATTACTTAATTTAAAAATGTATCAGTAATAATTTTTACAAAGATATTGAATAATTTCAATTAATTTATTAAAATTCAGATTTAAAAAATAGTTTTAAAATAATTTTATTTGTCTTTCTTAGAAGAGGTTGATAGTGTTTCCACACACTGTTTTGGAAACCACCCTCGTAGTCGAGTACCATTGGAAAGATTTTTATGTCCATACATCCAATACCTGAAAAAATATTTTATTTTTAATAATCAAGTTTTAAATTTATATTCTTTGATCAAATATCTTACTTTCGAAATCGGGTAACTTGAATGACATCACCAATATTCAATGGCATTCGAGTTTCATCCGTCCATGGTATTTGACAACAAACACATAAACCAAATACTAATGGAAACCATCTGCCATTATAATTTTTAATAACTTTCATTGGTTGTTTCCATGATTCTTTGATTAGTTTTTGTTCTAACTGTTCTATCTTTAAAATTTAATTATTTAATAAATATTTAATATACTATTTCCAAATGTTAACAAAAACCATTAGTAAAAATGGCATTCAGTAATTACAATTAATTATAAAACTTTTTGTAAGTTCATACAAATTTATACTAATAAATTAAAATAATAAGAGTACACTAACTTTAGAAGTCCATTTTCTTATACTACCCAATGCATGTAAAATTAAATAATTCTTCAGGTTCAAAGAACACTAAATTTTTTTAAATAAAATCAGTTTTTAAAAAAAAAAAAATGTATACTATATTTTTTCAATCACATTCTAACTAAACTTATATTTCTTTAATTTAATTGATTATAAAATACACTATTTTTATTTTAAAATAATTTTTTATTCAAAAAAAATGATCATATTTATATATTAAAATGAGCAGAGTAATTTTCAGAAATTCAATCAAACATTGTATGACATAATTTAATTTAAATTTAAAGATATCCAAGTAATTGGTTTACTCATCTCATCTGGTTACTTTTTCAAACATAAAAATAAATAGTAAGTATAAATAATTATTTACTTACTGTTAAATCATATTCACCACATTCTTCCCGTACTGGCCAGTGAATACCATCTCCTTTGGAAAAAAACTATTTAAAAAAATAGATTATTATTACTTCTTTCGTTTAAGGCAGTATAATAATTCAATAATATTGGTAAATATATGACGTACCATTATAAAGAAAAATGTGCCATAAGCAGTATAAAATAAAACTTTTTTTTAGTCATTACTTACGACTAACTCATTAGAGATTATTAAAATGATTTTATTATCACACAATTTTTCATAAATTAATGTTCATATTAATTAAAATGTGATATTATTTTAAATTATTAAATAAATTAAAAAAAGTGTAATAAAAAATGAATTATCAATTTAAATTTCTAAATAAATTAATAGAAATTAATTTGAGAAATTGTTATACTAAAACATAACTTATTTAAACATACTTTTCTATCAAAAAGTTGAATTATTATTGTTGGAAAATATTTAAGTTTGTTTTAGAAAAGAGTCTTTAAATTAGCTGTTGTACTTCTTTGTCGTCTGTTAAAAAAAATTGAAAGTAAACGAACCATGTTTTTGAAAAAAAATGAACAGTAAAAGCATGAATAATTTAGAAATCAAAACCTTGAATTCAATAAAATTTAAATTGCTGAAACATTATAATAAAAATAAAATATTTAATACATTTATATTGTTTGTGCATTTTTTTGTAGTAGGAAATTTTGTAACATATAATGGACACTTTTACTTTTCTTTATTAAATTTATTATTTACTCAGTGAACATATCAAAAATACAAGATATACTTACATTACAAATTATTATATATACATAAAATCACATAGTATGTAACACATTATGTAATCTTTGAATAATTGTATTGTATTGTATGTCATACTTTTTACCAATTTAAAATACTGAAGTTTACCGTTTTAATATTATTTATCGGACCTAAATTGTAGGGATAAATAAAAGGTGGCAAACTAGGATCTTGTTCACGTCTGGATATTGCTTTCCCCACAATCCAGTCTTCAATATTGGTGCAATTTTTTAACACATACTTCAACTAAACAATAAAATTAAATGTTTATTTAAATAATTTTAAACAAAATATTTACATTGATTTAATATTTGATTTTAAGTTTGTACACTACAATTATTTTTATGAATTTATACTAAATTGTCATGCATTTTTACTAATATTATTTATAATGTAATAGTTTTTCTTACTTGTATATATAACAGTAAGCTTAGAGTTAATATTAAACATACAGCTAACCCAAATGCTGTAATCCACAAAAGAGTCAACTTTAAAGGAAAATAGATTAATACCCTATGCCCATACTGGCTGTAAATAAAATATGTAAATTAAGTTAAATTTGTTATTAAAAATAAAATATTTATAACTTACTTACGCAAGAACTAGCAGAAGTGTCTTGAGTAGTAATATAGATGATTGAATAGAAGCTATTATGGAAATGAATATGAATATCACAAAAGATGGATGGTTTGAATATCCTACACAAGTATTCAACCATGGACAATGATGATCCATTTTTAACACACAACGATTACCTGAATAAATAATTGATTAGTTAGTTGATAAAATAACAATTGGTAATAATAATTTAAGTAATTCAGGTCAATACATTTATGACAATGATGAACACGAGGTGCTTTATATCCATCACATATTCTACAAAACTGCAAATACTGTTCGTCCTCTTCAAGGTTCTATAATACATAAATCTATTATTTATGTTGACAGTTTTTTTTTTTTTTTTTTTTTTATTAAAAATACTTACAATCTGTATTTGAAAAAAAAAACACAATAAGTAAATAAGAAATTTATACAATATTATTACATAACAGAATAGCTTGATAAGGGAAGCTATCCATTGATAGAACCCTTCTAAACATGATTTAAGTTAATTTAGGAGGTCATGGTACCAACGTCTTTTCAGACAGCAATGAGGGTTTTTGGGTGGTGTGCGCAAGGATAAAAGTGAGATGAGTGGATTTTGATGGTGTTGTAGTTTTGAATGAAGTTTTGTATAGAATTTTTTGGCTAGTTGGTCTACTGTATCTATTTTTAAATTTTTATGTAGTGCTTTGTTAGTTATGTAACAAGGGGCTGGGACAATAAGTCAGAGTGAGATTGATTGGAAGAATTGAATGAATTGGATTTGGGATGGTTTGGCACAGCCTCAGATTCGCATGCCTTAAGTACAGATAAGCCTTAATAGGGATTTGTATAAAATTGATTTAGTGTTTTGCGTTTTACTTTTAAATAGGGGCCCCAGGTTAGACGTTGATCGAGTTTAATTCCTAGGTATTTTACCAGTGAGGTTGTGGAGATTCCAGTCATTGCAGTTTCAATGATGGAGATTCATTTTTATGAAGAGTAAATACTATATGGAAGGGTTTTTCCGGGTTAATTTTGATTTGCCACTGGATTGCTCAGGTGTTTGTTTGATCAAGATGGGTTTGAAGAGCTAAAGAAACTAGTATGGGGTCATTATCAGAGGAAAGTATAGCCGTATCATCAACGTATGTTGCTGTAATCATATTAGCTACTTTGGGAATGTCTGATGTATATATGTTGAATAAATTGAGGGCAAGAACACTCCCTTGGAGTACTTCGGCTTGTATAGGGTAGTAAGAGGAAATCAAGTTTCCTTGTCTGACTGCAAATGACCTATTACATAGGTATGAACGAATGAATGATGACAGTCAACTATAATTTAAATGAAAATTCATAATTAAAGATGTACATACCGGTTTCCATTTAAGTGGGAGAAATCCAGGTCCTGCAATGACAGATTTTAAATAACATGAAAAACTTATGACAAACAATGTTAAAAAAAGTGCATTGTTTAAAAATCCGCCCAGTGATCCAAAACATGGCCACCATAATTCCGTAAAATACAATGTTGTTAGTGTAATAAATTTGTAAATTACTGAAATACATTTGATGAAGCAATTAATAATGTTCACTTAAATTAATATTTTAGTGTACTTACCAATTGACAGGAATGGTCCCCAATGAGCAAATCTATTTAAATTCGACCGTGACAATTGTAGATTATTCATATTGAGCTGAATTCGAACGACTACGACTTTCCATTAACTTAAAAACATTTTCTCGATGGATATGATAGAAGAAACTACATTAAACCACTACCTCTACCCATGAATAATTTACAAGCCACTTAGCCAACCAATCTGCAAGAATTCAAATTTGAAAATAATGATCGGTTATCAATTTTATTTACTTTTCAACGTTATCACATGGATTTGATGTTTGGGTGATTCCCGTGAGGGGATAGGGGGGTTTAGTTAAAACCTCGCCAAAAATCAAAAAAAAGATATATTAAAAATCAATAATTTTATGAATTGAATCGGTCATTTCGAAAATTCCATTTCTCCATACATTTTCAAAACTAGTTTTATGTGATAGATGTGTTTAACTAATAATAATGCATATTTCCTGCGAGACTGCCATATCATAGTTGGTTTTTTATAATGGAATTAAATAATTCAACCCATTTTCAATTTATATCTAAATTTAAACATTTTGATCTCTAAAAATAGTTTTTTACGTCTCCTAACAATTTTCATTTTATGGAGATATGGCCTTTTCAAAATGACCGATTCAATTAAGAAAAAGATTTTTTTTTAAAGTATAAGGGAAAGTATAAAATTTGTATTTTTATTCATTCAAGGAATTATATAGTTTCCCTCATGTATTATTAGTATGTATTATATTACTTACTATTATCTTAATTCATTATTAATCACTGACTGCTGGTAATATTGGGCTAGAACTTGGGGTTAAAATAAAGATCTGCGTGTACAAAAATATTTAAATAATAACGAATTTATATCTTAAATCAATAAAATTGAATGCCAATAAAATGTAAATAAATGTTTTTAAAATATATTTAATAATAATTTTTACTACTTACAGATAGTACGAAGATTATTTATATCACACGAAATATATTTATTTTAATATTATAATAATGATTTTAAAGTAATTTTTACAATTAGGGCCCCAAACAATACTGACCCCCGTGGCACTACAAATGTATAACAGCACAACACGCAACTGATATTGAATAATGCACTAAACTGTTTTCCTTCTAGCACAGCACTTTTAAAGGCTCCATATCATAGGCGTGCGCAGACATGTATTTCAGGGGATACCTTCAATACTTTTGGGGCCTACATATCTTAACAAAACGTATAGGTAAATTTAATAAATTTTAATGTGTAAATAATTAAATAAACATAACTATTATTTTAAAATATTTTGATATATTAGTCTCAATAAATATATTTTTTTTGAATCTTGTGTATTATTCTCAGATAACTTCATTTATGATTTTTATATTTATAACAAATTGTAGTTGTTATATTATCATAATAAATTTTTGCATGAAAATGAAAAACAATTGATTTTTTCTATAACTACAAAATTTATTAATTACCTATCATTTTAGAATACATTAAATTTAATTTGAGTAACATCAGTTAAAATATGGACCCCTTACTCTTGGACTTATGTTGTAAGGCTCCATTTAAATAATTTCGGTGGGTGACGAGTGTGTTTGGGCTGCGCGCACGCCTATACACATTCTAATTTACCAAATCTAAAAAATAAAATTCCAATTATTTTCAAAATATTAGGATGTATTCAAGTAAATTAGTAGACCTAACTAAATTTATGAATACATTTGTTAACTTAGTAGGTCAAATTTAATGAACATGCTTTGTAATTGCTTCCTCACTAATAACAGTATAATAAAATCTTGTCCTCGACTATTGTCTAATGGTGAAAAAATAGCGATTGAAAATTTCGGTGTAGTACTTATTTGGTAGCCTTTACAATTAATGTCATACCATTGCGAATAAAATACTACCTTTTTCTATATTAGGGAATGACATAGGGGCTGCAACCCCCCCTTTCCCCCCGAAGTGTTTTAAAAAACTTAAAAATTATTTTAAACATTTGTTATATTTTAATGGTGCTTTACGCTTATTTAGAATTTGCATTCAACATCAAATCATTTTGGGACATTCTATAAATACCTGTCTTGTTAGTAATATTTAAATAGCAGGGGTAATTTAACACTGTCCATATTAGACCCTCCCGAAAATATTTTCTGTATAAGCCACTGATGACATTACAAAGACTATACTCAGTCAATCAAGATATTAAGAACAACTAAAATTACACTGATAATAACACCTGAGAATATACTTATCTTACTATAAAATTAAGAATAAACACATTCATTCTTCACAAAAAAAATAATAATTTACTATTAGTTAAGCTTTTACTTTAATATTTGAAAAATACCTAAATATAAATATATTATATGGAATTTTCTTTATAATAAAAGGTGATTAAGATCAGTAGTTTGATATTTCAACTGTCCCAGAAAATATTTTTCAATCCACCAATAAAATGCAATTTATTTTGCATTAGGCACTAATTTTTTTCAACATTTTAATAACAATAGTACAAAAACATTGGCACAAATTATTAGTTAAAGTTATATAATTAAACATCCTTTTTTAGAGTTTTTTCCTAGTTTTAAGTTTTAATACATTACACCCAACTTTTTCATACATAGTTTAATAACATTTTTGGTGATAAGAAAAGTAATATCCCCTCTTGTATAGTATATTTCGTTTAATTTAATATATAGGTACTTACCTACAAGAAATGGATAACATGAATTAAGAATAGTGGTAAGCAAAATAACATCGAGAAGAGACAATTAAATTTTATAAATCAGGTTTGATCCAAGTTATTAATAGACGAGACTATATATTATTTCTGAAAAATATTTAGTAATTATATAAAGAATATAAGAAAAACAGTTTACAACAAATTAAGAATGCAACTTAGTGATCAAGAACACAATGTTAACATTTTAAAAAAATAAAAATTATAAAATAAAAATTAAGTGTACTTTAGCCCAAATGGGATATATATTTGTAGTTTTAAATATTTTAATTTAACTAACTTTACTATAAAATGTAAATCAATACTAGGTAACAACTCAATGCACAAAAATATATTATTAGTATAAAAACATAACATAATCTAATATACATATTTAAAGTAAAATAAAAATATAAAATAAAAACTGTATGAATGTAAGATTTTGATTTATAAAAATAAAAAGATAAATAGTAAAAAATTAGTTAATTTTATATAAATCATTATTTTAAAAATGTTTTAGTTAATCAAATTTCAAAATATTTTCTTTAGTCAGTGGTCAAAACTGAATAAATCACTATGACTCATATTGCTTGATGGTAATTCAAAATCGAATTGATTAATTTCATCCTATGAAAGATAATAAAATGAATAATTTTTTGAATAAAGTATAATTCTATACAAATTTGAACAAACCTCTCCTTGAAAATATTTCTCCACTATACTAAATGCCATTTCATAAATTTTATTAGAAGAGTGATTTTGTAATGCTTCCAAATGATCTAATCCACTAGCTTCTTCAATTAACATGCAAATATTAGCTAGTGTACCATCATTACTAGCTTTCTGTGTAAAATACTCTCATTAGAAGACTCAGTAAAATAAAAAATTATCATTATAATTTACTTCCAACAATTGATTAAGACCTTCCAATATTATCTCAACCATTCTAGCATCTTGGGATAATAATAAGCCACAATAAGGATCCAATATTCCAAGATTAATTAACGCAGATTTTTGAGTAACTGAGCCACCACTAAAAAGATTGTTTATTGCCCAAGCTGCTTCTTTCTGTACTTTTAGATCTCCCTGAAATTTGTATTTTTTTTTTTCTAATTACTAAAGAAATACAATTCAGATTATTAGTTGTATATTTACGCGATGTAAAGCACTGGCCAAAACTGGTAATAGATTATTATCAATAGTAGCTTGAATTTGTTCAACACTACCAGCCATCACATTAGACAATAACCAAGCAGCATCTTTCACAACAGGAATACGTTTGTGGTTTAATAGATTATGGAGGTATTTAAGTACACCATGGTCCAAGGCATGCTTTGTCTATATAATATAAATTAAAATATATATACATATATATACGATAATTCAAAATATGCGGTAATCCTAAGGAGCTTGAGAAATATTGCATTGCTATATTAATATATATGTATGTGTATCATAATAGTAAATATATATTTTAAATAATAAGGTTCATATTATGTAATAAATATTATATTAACTGGCTGTACATACATACATATATAATTATAATAATTTTTGTATACATCGTCTCTTTAAATTACAAGTTTTTTTTTTATAATTAATACAGATAAAATTAATTTCATAATTTACATCACAATAAAATTGACGTTTTTATTAAGCCATAGATAATTCGAATAAATCAATAATCCAAACAATCCTTTTCCCCAATTTCGTTTGAATTATCGAGACCCTACTATATATATATTTATATAATATAGACAAATATATATATACATTCGTCTATACATTTTACTTTTTGATAATAATAAAACAATTAAATAAAAATTTATAAAAAAAACTTACTTGTAAATCATTGCCAGAAACAATATTGCCAACAACACGTAGTGCAGGTATAAGAATAGCAGTATCATCAACTTCCAAATATTTCAGAATCGCTTTCAATGTACCAGCCTCAATAATTACTTGTATTTTTTCATTACTGCCATCAGTCAGGTATGACAAGGCCCAGCAAGTATTAGCTACAATTAAATAGATAATATTATTTTAACTTAATTAATATTCTTACCATTTTAATATTCACTCACAAATAACCTGTGGATCACTATGATTCAACAAATTAACTAATAATGGAATACATGGAAGTAAATAGCTAAAATTTGGAGGAGGAGTTTTACTACGGCAAAGATTTGATAGTGTCCATACAATATTTTGTTGAGCACTAACTTCTATTGATTTTTCCAATAAGCTATTTAAAATTGGAACAATTTCATTTTCTAATACAATATCCCTTAGTTTAGGTCCGTCACCAGCAATATTCCCTAAGGCCCAAACAGCTTGCTCCATTACACGTATATCAGGAGATTTGAGTAATTTAATAAGCAATGGAATTGCACCTACAGTAACTAAAGAAACAGTGTTTTCTGATGATCCAGATGCTATGTTAGTCAATATCCATGCACATTCATACTGGAAATCGGTTCTACAAAATATTAGAAATTAAAAAAACTGATAATAAATTGACATTAAACATCATACTTGTCATCATATTTTGATGTTAAGAAATCAACCAACACTGGTAAAATATCAGCTTTAACAAAGTCATCAATTGGAGCACATTTTCTTGAGCTTAACATTTTACGAGCATACTTTAAGCAGTTTAATTTTTTTGAGAGAGATTCATTACCCATTAAACCTTAAATTTCAAATATGACAGATTATTAACATTAACAATAAAATAAAACTATTATACAAATACATAAATTATGTTATTACTGAAAAAAAAAATTATGTAATATTACAATTCAAGTTTTAAATTCTTACACTCTTTGATAGTATCAATAGTAGTTTCTTGATCAGGATTAAATTCTACTTCTTCATCTTCATCATTATCATTTAAAACTATATTTCTATGTTTTGACATTTGTTCATTTCGTAAAGTTTTTCGCAGCTCAACAGTTACCTCAATACGTTTTCGACGTAAGCCCTACAAGAAAACCCCATACATTTAACCAATATTTTATATATTTAAAATTAAAATAATACTGAAATAATTATATTGAGCTAAAATATTTAACAATATAAGATAAATAAAGAAAATTATCTAAACATATTTACTTTAAGAATTGCACACTTACAGATTAATGTGAACAATAAAAATAAAATTTATATCACCTAAACTCACAATAACAACAAATATTTAAATAATTTTAACTACATAAATTAAAAAGAAATAAACAAAACCTAATATTTTTTTTTTATAGAAAAACAAAACCTAATAAATGATATATTTATGTTATATAAATAAAATAATCACCGTTAAGATGACTCCATATAAACTCTTATATATACCATGCTTCTTCAAAAAATATTTTATGATGAACTCGAGCATTGACGAAAATTAAAAAAAAGGGTACAAATTTACACTTAATATTTAAAATTTGATTTATGACAACAGAATCAAGTGCTATTGAAAATGCGAAAAATATTAAATTTAGCAGCATGTAGTATTTTATTATATACATATTCAAAGACATTTTGAATTTTGTTGGTAAATTTTATGAAAACATCCCCCTCACCTAACAGACAAAAAATAATAGCTAATACCGCATAAAAGCATAATTAAACTTGTAGTATAATTTAACCATTGAAATATTTAAGAATATAGCTGAAATAAAGATGAAATATATTATAAAAATAATATAGATACATTAACAATGATAATATATATTTACATAAATAAACTTTTACCTCATAATACTTATTTCTGTCCTGGTACACATCAAAACTACGGCTATTAACACTAATTTTCTTTGTAGGCATTATGATGTCCTCAAATATAAAACCTAAAAAAGAAAATATTGCCAACAAATAAATAAATAGTTTGTGTAAATCACTCTTATTATTGATTCATAAAAAAAAAAAAAAAAGAAACGAAATTGGTATACCTATTAGATTATAATCAAGAGCCTATATATAATATTTTTCTTTTTATGGTTATATATTGATTAAATGTTTGTTTTAATACACAAATTAAACATTAGTGTTGTATATTATAATCATTTACCTAAATTAACAAGTTATAAGAAAATGATTTTTTAAAATTCAATGATATAAGAGAAAAAACATAACAAAAGAAATAAATACATTTATAAGAAAACATTATAGAAAACGATAATGTAGATGCAAGACAATTAAAAATAGATTTGTAAAATTGCATAGAGATTACTTGTCACATTTAATTAAAAAAATTAAACATAGATGTAATCAATGGTGTATTTAGGAATTTCAGGATAAGGACATATTTTGTGACCCCCTCCCCTCCAAATAAATTTCATTATTATTTCTTTTAACAATTTTAAAAATACAGTTACAAAAGAAAGGAATAACAGTGAACATATAATAAAAGACTAATATATATAACATAATTTCTATTTTAGTTCATAATTTCCTGGAGTATTACAAACTCATGACCACTCCTTAAGGTCCCTTAAGGTAGTATACATAAACTCATTGCTTATAAAAAACAATTAAAGATTAATATATTTATATAAAGATTTAAATATAACATTTTAATTTTAAAATAAGCTTAGAACGCTTAGCTGTATAAATACAAATTATTAAAGTTTGGTTTTATGGATATTATAGATTGCTTGGGTTAAGTGCTTTCTATATGTATATAATATTAAATTTAATGATTTAATTTAGACTGACTGCATTGGGATATGTTTGAGAGTTTAATTAAATTTTATAAACAAGTTCAGGAAGTTAATCCAAAAGCTGTAATTGTTCATTGTTTATCACACAGAAAAAATTTGGCAACACAAACAATTAAACAAGAAATTTAGTTAACAATATAGTTGTTAAGAATGCTATTCAAAATTTTATAAAATCAAAGACAATGAATTCAAGAATTTTCCATGCCATAAGTAACAAGATGGGATCGCTGTTTGTTAATATATTTCACTCAGATGTACATTGGTATAAATTCTTTCTCATGTCATATTTTAATGTGTAGAAATACATATTTTCCAGCAGAAAAAAACAACTCATTCAATGAAAAATGATGACGTGTGGCTAGCCAATTTGGCTTTTTTAAGTGATATTTTTGAACCATTAAATGAGTTAAACATTGGATAGCAAAGAAAAATTGGACAACTATTGATATTGATTAGAAATTATGATTTACATTAGTGGGATTAAGACTATATTTTTTTGTGGTCAAGAATAGTTTAATTTTAAATTTCAGGGTCATGCTCACTATGGTTGAAAACCACTGGTCGTGGTCTAATATTTTAACCTATGAAATAAAAATTTGTCTTATTCCTTTTAAATTTTTGAAATTTACTACACCTCTGAATTATTAATAATTTGACGCTCTGGACAGCAGCCCCTACATAAATACGCCTCTAGATGTAATATGTTATTAAAATGAATTTATGAGTATGTGCAACTGTCCGAACAAAATGTACAAATAAGAATTGTTATACAATTTAAATATTAACGATTTTGAAAATAATAATTTTATTGTGGAACTAAACATTTCTTTATAAAAATTATAATTATACTTCAAACCCATCAACAGTTATAAATACATGTTTGAAATACGAGTATGCATTTAATTAAAATGCATTTGAATTATAATGAATAATTGTGAAAAAGTGAAAAAAAAATTTTAAATATAAGTATTGATTATTAAGAAAAAGTATCAGAGAACATACTTACTAAAAAAATTTTAAGCGTATCCAACGAGTGTTAAAAAAATAATGATCGATTATTTCAGAACGGAAAATTATTATAGCAATTATGTAAAATCACTAAAAGTTATACAATTTAAAACATAAGATAAGTAATAAACGATTGTATTTTTAAGGAAATGGCCAAATGCGAAAATAATTTACACTAAGTACAGAAAATTCCCGGTTGTCAGGATAATAACAAATAAACCATAAACAAGATTACTAAACAATGATAAATTCATTAAAATCTATTGGTTGAAACCAGTTAATATAGATTAATATCCACGAATGTGGATAATCCAATTTAATTATATCTTTTTATAGTATATTCACATAAACATATTAAATATGTCAATGTATATTCAGTGTAATTACTTGTTTTTACTAAAACTGTAGGCGATTCTTATTACTAAAACTGTTGAATATTTGATTGATACAAATGCAACAGACAACTTATGACAAATTTACATCCTATTATTTACTATTATTTTTATTTTTTTAGATTGATTTATATTCATTTTAATATTATAGTATAACAGAGACGGGTAGGTAACTCAAAGTAACTAAAGGACCACCTTTCAGTTACTGCCATAATTTTATGTGCTTCTCAATTTATGCGAAGTCTTTCTTACGACTATTTTTTTTAAATATTTAAAGTACCTAAGTCCAATATGGTTCTACGTAACATCCAAGAAGAAGCATTAGCCCCCATACTCCCCCCTTCCTTGTATCCGCACCTGATGCAAAAAAATAAAATGATGTGATAATATTGTATTAAATCCTTCGATCATATAAACTAAGTTTATATGGTCGAAGATTAAATCTGTCAATGTTTATATTTTTTATCTATTATTTAATTCTTCCGAATATACTTTATTTTTCATATAATTTTATTCCAACGGGGGATAGTTGTATCCAGTAACCCCCCTGAATCCACTCACTACATTCCTGCTATATAGTACACCTCAAATACAAGATGTAACATAGGTACAGTGTTTAGTGTTGAATATAAGTTTCAAGAGGCCGGGGTGCTAATCTCAATTGAAGGCCCATTAAAAAATTAAATATATATGCTTAAAATTAATTAAATTTAAAAACAACATAAAATTAAAAAATATTCGGAACACAAAAGTGCAAAAAAATTACGAAATAGACAATTTTTAATTTTAGATTTTGAATTTAGAGGCCCCGAAGAATAAAAACCCTGAACTCATGCTAAACCAACACGGGCAATGTTCCACAAGACCAATAACCATTGGGTTAATCAAATAAAATAATCGAAAATTATTCGAAGTATATACTATGATTGAAAATCATTTAAATAATTTTTTATTAAAATAATTATGAAAAAATCATCAGAAAAATAATTTATTTGAATAAAATGTTATCTAAATAATTAACTGAATGAAATTGCATTCGAATAACGTCCTAGTTTGATGAGATACTGTAATACTATGAATTTTTTAATTTGATCAAATGCGAATCTAAATATATTTGGAGCAAACAATGATATGAGTTAATAATTTATCATTTATCTACCAATTAGTTTAAATTTTTTTAAAAAGTTCGAAAATGTACTGAAACACGCATTTAAAATATAAAACTATAAAATATTCAAAATAAAAATTAGATTTGATTTTAGATAGAATTATTTGATTCAGTAAATTCAGTAGTACATGAATCAAATTGGATCAATAGAAAAAAATATACAATTTCATTAACATCTGAGCCTTAATGATTTTATTGTTATCTTATAATATTACTATGAATATCACAATGTAATTATTTTAAAATTAATCCAATTAGATGTAGGAAAATATAAATTTTTAGTTATAATAATTTAAAACCTGAAAGAGGAGATGTAGGAATAGCATTTATTTAATACGGAAAACTTGATAAAATTTAAATGTATACCATATCATTTAATTATAGACACATTTTACTTCATAAATTATGAATACCTACACTTAAAAATTAATTATCATAGAATATAAAATTGATTTTATTTTTTTTAAGACATTTTTTTCTTAAAAATAAAGTTGATTTAGGTTTCATGATTTGATATCATTCATCACCGTTGATTTTTACTAAAATTTAGTCAGTAATTTTTTAAAAAATATGTGCATAAAATATACAATTAAAAATTAAAAATTGGAATTTTCTAAATAAATTTTATTTTTCAGTTTTATATATCAATTACACTTAAATGCAATACAAAAAAAAAAAAAAAAATATATAAATCAATTTTTTTTACTTCTAAATAATACAAATTTTATTTTATATTGGATAATAACTAACATTAAGAAAATAAACAATTTAAACAATTTAATGTTTATAGTTAACATTACCGAGGAAATTAACATAATTATAAACTATATTAAATTAATAATTGACATATTTTATTAAAATAATTGACACAAGTTAAGTTTATTTGATACTATAAATAATATAAACACATTATATAAATGTATATATGCAAATTACTGGATTAAAATTAAATCAATCAGCTATAAAAAATATTACTATTTCTTAAACATTAACAAAATCAGATTCAACAGGAAGACAATTAATTGACAGTTTCACAATATAGTTCAAACTTATTAGTAATTATTGCTTTATAACTAAAACTGTAAATATTTTTAATTAGATGTAAATATTAAAGTTATAGCAAACCAAGCATATATAATTAAAATACTGTGCATGCAATAAATGCTTGCAGTAAAAAAATACACAATACTAATTATAATAATAATATAATTAACAACGGTTTACATGTGTATCTTTAATGATAACACGATGAATAATTGGTGTAGTTTAAATATTAGTTAAGTATATCAGAATATGACCAGAATAACAAAATAATGATATACGGTCTACTATTATATTTTATAATAACATATTATATTATGTTACAATAATTTGTGTATAGTTTTTATAATATATACCTAAATAAAAAATTATGCCATAATAGTAGACATTGAAGATTTAATAGCTTCTCTGGCATAGGGTATGTATGATAAAGAGTACCATGTTAAAGCCAGAAATTGAAAGATTATGCAAAGAAATGTTAATGGAGCATTTTTCATCTGAAATTATTAAAACAATAAAACAATTTAAATTTTTATTAAATTTTAAATCACAACTTACACCAATAGCAGCAACTAATGTAAGGACAATCATGGCAAGAGCAACTATGGTTGCAATAATTCTAGAGGAAGAAAACATTTTTTTTATTTGTTTCACAGGACCCATCAGAAAACATGTGCTAAAAAATTGTATAAATAAAATTAATTAACATTACATGTTATAATTAAAATTATATATAATATGGATTACCAAGAATATTAGAGGGTGAGTGGTATTTAAAGCTATAACCTACCAAAGATCAAAAAAGATCATGTATTTATTATAACTAGTATCTGGATTTGTATGCACTTAAAAAAGCTAAAAATAGTATGCATTTATGCATTAAAAATCTTTAAATATGTGCTTGATATGCTTTTTTTTTAATAATATGCAAAAATATACCCTTACCCAAAATAAATGCATTTAAATATATTTTATTCATGTTTCTTCCAAAAATATTAATGGACCTCAATTAGATAAACTTAGTATTTCAAGTACAAATATCAACTTATGATATTAATTAAAGTAAATATGAACACATATATTCAACAAATATAATAAATACTTTAGTTAGGAATAATAATAAAAAAATAATAATGTATTAAATCCTTTTTTACAATTTTTTTGGTAAATATTTGTAAAACATAAAAAATATTTAAATTTAATAAAAAATTATAAAATTTAGTTATTAATAAAAATGTTTTGATAAATAATCACAATTTATGATTTTTACTTTTTTATAAAAATAATTCATAATAATTTATTTTTCTGTGTTCAGGTGTCATATTTGTCTTATAATTTATTATATGTTTATAAATACTAAATGATCTTTCCATATCTATTGATGTCAGTAATGCATGCTTCATATTGGTCATTGAGCAAACAGCAAAGTTTTTTGGAAGCTATTTTTCATTGCTTTATGTGATACAAATTTAGAAAAAATATAGATTTAGAAGTTTAGTCACCTTGTATATTCGATAAATCATAATCGTAATCTACTGTGATATAAAAAATAAAATAATTGGTTTTATGTATTTTTATATTAAATATGCTATCATCCCTAAAGTACACATTTATATGCAAAATTAACTTTTTCGTCAAAACAAAAAACAAATTGTCCACATTTCTTATACCCATCAAACTACATACACTGATACAAATGCATAAATGCATAAAATGCATACAAATACAGACTCTAATTAAAACATTCAAATAATTTTCTATTCAATAAAAAAAAGTAATAAAATATTTTTAAAAAATCCTACAATATGTTTCATGCATTACAATTATAATTAGAATAAAAAATGTATTTTTTTACTTCCTCACCATATTTGTGTAGGTATTTCTTGTTCAAATTTTACTTAATTTTTTTAACTTTATCATTATGAAGTAAATCAAAAGATAATAAATATAATTGTATTGTAATGATAAGTAAACATACAAAAATATTTATGTAGATGTCCAAAAAATCATAATAATTATAATTACTTAAATGGCAGTTTATCTTTAAAATGATTATAAAAATAAACAGAAAATTAATATATTTTTCTTTATCTATAATTTCTCTATTTTCCAAGTTCAACAATTATTTCATACTTTATAGATTTAAGTAGTATAGTAATAAAATACATTTTTAGCATTCAGCCACTAACGTATAAGTAATCAATATCTAATATGCATACAAATGATTATAATAAATAAATTTGTATTATTTTTAATTTACCTTAAAAGTGATGTAATATTTCCTAGAGTATAGAAAATACCAAAAACAGCCATTCTCCTTTTTAAAGGCAAAACTAATGCTGTAGCACCCATTAGTGAAAATAAAATTCCAATTACAAAGCATGCAATAAATCCTTTTATACGAGTAGACCATTCTAATGTAGACATTTGATTAACATTCTGCAAACATATATTTTAAATGTTCCAAATTGAAAATAATGCCTCCAAATATGAAGCTGCTATTTTAATTACTACATACTACAACATTATTAAATAGCTTAAAATACATAATAAACAGTATAAACGTTTACAAGTCATCCATATAATATTTTAGAATACATTTCGTATAAAAATGAAGAGAAATTTAAAAAAAATATTAAATTATAATAAAATAAAAGAAAAAAAATGAACATTTATTGTATACCTAAGTCCATTAATGAAAAAAATTAAAAATAAATAATACATTAATATTAATTCTGTAAATACAATATTAAACAATTAATAGAAAGACTAGTGTTAAAATAATTAAAATAAAACAAAATTAAATAAAGTATTTACTCACAGGCAAAATTCCAGTAGAACTATCATTGTCTCGATTCTCTTGATTACTTAATACCTTCCGTAACTTGTCCATATTAATGCTTTCCCTCTGAAAACAACAAAATATTTTCATAACTTAATATCTATCTTAATATCTATTGGAACATATTTTAAAAACAAAAATGTTTAATTTTAATATGTATTAGAAGTAGGAACGACCTACTAAACAAACAGTTATAAAGAATAATGTATGAATGACATAATATTAAAACTCTAGACCGTGTATCCATCATATAAGTATAGAGTATACTCTTTTGATATAGTAATCATCATTCATGATATTAATATGAAGTGTGATGATGTGTTACTATTTTACAAGTGAGTGCTAGTACTATGTTTACGGATTTGACGACAAAATTATTACATACCTAAGTTGTTCGGCGAATCTTGCACAGCAAAAACAAAATATGTAGGTATAATAATTATTAAATAAAGAAATTAATAATCCAAAAACGATACGGTTTTAAAATGACGATGGATTAAATAATTTCTGACAATGATAAGAGATAAGGTCGCATACAGAGCGTGCCGAACATGCAACGATAACAACGACAGCAATAACAATAATCGTGCAGCCTTGATTTGATCGCACTGTATGCCGTGGCGCACACCCTTTCCCCACTTTCCACCACAGCCTTGTTACCGAACCGATCCGCCTCTCGTCGACGACCAATTAACGGAGGCGTTGGAGGATGTAGGAGGAGGTGTAGGAGGAGGAAGAGAGGTCCGTCTATCGCAAACCACAGCTTGTGGCGCAGCAGTCGACTGTAACCCTGTCGTTAAGTTTGTTGTGTGTCGCTCTTCTGAATTGTCGCCGTCAAGTTCTTGTTATATATTTATTGTAATTATATTTTTCCCCTCGATAAATCTATACCGAAATAAACGGCTACGTGGTGTTGTTGCATCGTCCAAAGTTACATTCACGCGATAATAAACAATTACGGGGATTTGAAGCGAAAAGTCATCGGACAATAAAATTACAGAAACCGCGCTCGAACTATACGTACAGAATAATTATTGCACGGGTTCGTGTAATAGGACCTATTTAATAATATATCGGTATACGAAATTGAATTCGATCAAACGTGTCGTGTAAACCGTAGAAAATTACATTCGTAATTCGTATATTGACACACGTACAACAAACTGTAGTACGATAATGTTGTTAAACATTTGAAAATACGCCTTATATGTTATTGTTCTTGTGAGTACCAACGCCCATATGATGAATATATATTGTACTTTTTCCGACTGTGGTGTATGCGAATCGTTTCGTCACCGAAGTTGGATTTGATATTTTTCATTTCATAACCATTTAATAATCTTTCAACATTTTTTTTTTTTTGTTTTCTCTTTAGTTTGAGGGATCCTTCGGACATTTATGGGATGTAATTCGAGCAAAAGTGCGTCAAAAGCAGTCCACAAAAAAAAGTTTTTACCCATCATGAGCTTTACACAGTCTAACGACGTAAGATTTTAACTTTGCATAGCTTATATATATATGTATATATACGATCGATTTTTACGTATCGCATAATATACGTAATTGAAATTTTTATCGAAAGTATATATACAATACCAATGCCATTACTACCCTTCGTTTGTTCTTGTTGAATTATATTTAGGCACTTATTTTATAGAAAAAAAAAACCAATTTGAATTAAACTAAAATGAGCCCCTTTGCTGCGCCTTCGACCACTGCCTATTTCGTCAACTTTTAAGTTACACCACTGTACAATACTACATATAAACATATAAAAAATTTTTTGTATACAATTTATCGCTTCTCATTACTATTCGCTCTAATAATCCATCAACTATCTATTTTATATATGTTACTCGAATGTCTAGTAAAACTAAAAAAAAAAAATTATTGATGATCCAATAATGTACGTATTTCATGTTGGTAGTTATAATATGTTATTATAATTAATATAAGATTAGATACTTGGGTAACTACCTACTTCATTTATTCTACATTTAACTAATATTTTTATCAATAATCACTCACATACATATATAATATTAATTTATTTTCATTTTATTCTTCAGCAAAGAAACTATAATTATACTCACTTATATTTTTTATTATAAATATATAAAATTACTTTTCTGCATTAAAATCTTTAACATATTATATTCCTTATTTGTCTTTCAAATAATTTTTTATCATATGATTATAGACAATTAATATTTTGTAGTTATTTCAGTTAACCATTGTTATGAAATATGAATACAAAACACGAAAACAATACACCCATTTAATGCATATTAATATAATATATTATAAATTATAATGAGTAGGTCTTTATTATCCTTTTTAATGAATCATTGAAATTCTATGGATATTCATTATTCAGTCTTATCTTATTAACTAACATTTCACAGATTACATTTCAAGGTTATTGTTCTGGAGACATGTGTCAATTTACTAAACAATAGAAAGTGAAGAAAACAACAATATATATATATATATAAATAGAAGAGTTAATTATTTTCTAAAAAAATTTCCTTGGTGACTTTCATATTTTCCAGTGTTAATAACACAGAATAAGTTAAATTGCAGGTACTACAACATACCAAATAAATATTGCAACTAATCCAATGTCTAAAAACTAATCACTAATCAGCTATTTGTATATATATATTTATACGTTTGTGTATACTAACTGTAATTAAAATAACACAATTAATCAGATTGTATTCTATACGGGTACTTCGTTTTCCTAGTAAAAGTGTGAATCTTTATTTTTCTTTTGTTAGAGGTAAATGGAAGAATAAAAATAACGATGACACATCATCCTTATTCCGAGATCATTTCTACCCTCTTCAGCACGGTTGTTCATTCTGTATTGATCCAATCTAGTGAGCATGTCCGGTAGGTGCACGCGCATGTAGCACCTCGCCAACCCCCTTTCATAATATCCTACTGCAATGAATTTTCAATCTATTAGCTAACCATTTATTTTTATTTTTAAATGTACACATAATTAATTGCCAAATAACTCATTAATTTAAATTATTGCATTTAATGAAAAAATTTTTACCATACGCATACTAATATAATTAATATATTATATTTTATATATTCATTTATATTAATATTAATGTAATTCGTACACACATATTACAATTTTAATTAACTTAACAAATTAATGGTACGTGTGTGTTACAGTCATATATATATATATATATATATATATATCGTTCGAACCAGTTAGTTAATCTGATAGTTAAATAGTTATTTTTCCTTTTAATCATTTAAATACGCCATTTATCAAACAATAAATCAATATTTGATGTAAACTATCATTAACACTTTTCACGTGTCATAAATAAATTGTGTATGATTTGATTGATATTACATAGTGACGTTAAATTACTTTTATTTCAGTATATACTTATCAAATCTGCATTAGAACAAGATTCTTCAAGAAAATATTAAAAAAAAATTCTCAAAATAATGTTTATTTAATACGTTTTCAAGATATTTAAATTAATTATTAAAGTATACAAAATTAAAAATACGATAAATTGTTCATTATTATCTATAACAGAAATAATTAATTTTGATGTATTTTTCTAATCAACAATTTTTTAACATCATAATTTTTTTTCTTTAGAATTTTAGTAAAATTAATTAGGAATCGTCTGTTTAAATATGAAAACTATTCTAATTTGAAAATAATTGTTTTTCATAATAATTTATTCTGTTAACATTAGATATTATAATAAAATACTCGAATTAATTTTGATGGTAATTATGATAAATATTTTTTTTTTGTAATAGAATTATTGATTTTTTGTTTTTGAAAACTTAATTTAAAAATACTTATGAAAATTAAAAGATATTTCTAATTAAACCTAACTTAAATCAAACCAATATCTAATTTAAATTTTTTACAATTGAGTTAATAAATAACTCAATTATTAGAATATGATGATATTACGATTAAAAGTGATTTAAAATTATATAATCAATATTATTATTAATATTGTACATATTTGTTACGGACTGTCAATTATAGAGAAATTTTAAATGGCTTTAAAGTAAAAATGGTTTTGTATCTTTATATCGAGCTTATATGCAACACGGAATTTATTTAACTACTGTTTATTTTTCTAATAATTTAACGTTCTAATATGTGCTCAATTTGTTTCCGATAAAACTGAAGTGGTTTAATTAGTTATATATTATTCTATCGTTTTATAATACCAGTATGTACATACTCTACTGATATATCTCAAATTTTCTGTGGAAAGGTATGATTAAATGTGTCTTATATTTTAAGTTGAACTATTATAAACCTATTCTATTAAAAATAGCAAACCTTTATTTTTCTTGAAAGAATCGTATTGGTTTTATTGTGATAGATTCTTATTTTTGGTAGTTAGCGAAGTACCATATATATGGTATCGTATGTTTATAAAGTACATAGTATATATGAATACATTTTTATATTGGCCCCTTTATCTATCAATAAAAGCATTTTTTCTGATAATAAAAATGCAACTACTTTTGAAAACGATGACCATTTTTTACAATTCTCAATAACCGTTTATAGTTATTATAATTAAGTCGAATCGATTGATTTATTCATAATTTTATTTGTATATGTGTGCTATTAAAATTATTTATTTGTTAAGAAATTTCAGAATCTGAAGTTATTTTACAGCTAAATTGCATGTTTGACTAAGGACTTTCGGTTCATAAAATGTCTAATTTCCAAATACTCTGATGGTCATTTATCTAAGTACCAATGATCAGAGAAGTGAGTTAACTAGAGTCGGTGATTTAACATTCACTTTGTCATGCCATGATCCGGTATTAAAATAGTTGCAATAAATACATTTATCATTTCAGTACTAGGAATAGGCCAAGAGCGGGGATCCAACATCTATTTACGGTCGGAGCGCTTTATAAGAAAAATTATATAATATAGTTGATCATAGACATATATAAAGATAGGTATCTTGGGAAGGAATTTAGATACTCCCCTAAAATAATGTGACAATATTGTATTAAATTGTCAACATTTTTTTTTATTCTATTATTTAGTTCTTCTAAATATACTTATTTAATTTTTTTTTTCAACGGAGGTGGCATTTATCATCAATGCCCCGCTCATGAAGTAGGCATTAATATAATAATTTTAACGTTGCTTAACGCTATTTTGATTATAATTTTTATGTACCATTTACATTTTACATCAGATTTTTAGTCCTCTAATTTTTTTATTTTTCCATTTGAATACCTGTTATTATAATCTAATCTGTTATTGTAATCTAAGAAATTTGACACCCGGGGCTAATAAAAATGCCATTTCGTTGGTAAAAGTGTGGGGTATGTTCATGATATTTTTTATTTTTTATAAACGTCTTTATACCAATAGCATCTGGGGCAAGCATACATACTTCCCAAGATCCGAAACTGTCTATTATAAGTATTTTTTACTAGGTAAACCTTGACCAAAAGTATTACTGATTATGTACACGAACCGTGAATTCGATAAATCATAATTTTTTTTACTTAAAATGTTTCATAATTATTTCATATATTTTCTTTACTAATTTAATTTTATCAAATAAATTTCATGGTATGATATTATCAAATTTTACAAATGTTCTCATACAATTGTATTATATACATAGACGTAGTGTTTGACATTTGGGGAAGGAGCAGGAAAAATGTTCATGACGTATTATAAAGTATGTACTACAATAATTAGATTGATGGGAGGGGGCTTGCCTCCCCCAGTCATCACTTATTAGTGTTTATTATATATATTACCGACAAATTTGTAGGAATAATATCACTGCAGTAAAATACAATTTTTTTATGTGTATTTTAGGTCAAGAAAAGAACTTATTTGTCCATTTGATTTTAGTTACATAAATATTTTTTAATTAATATTTTCACATTAAGTAATATGAAAAATGTATTCTATTTTTATTTAATTACACTAAAGTATAACATTACTAAACATAGACATTTATTAAAAGTGTTAATGATTTGTACGAAATTAATTGTCATCAATTGTCTTATACAAAAAGCCTCTTTCCGTTTTTCCTTTTTTAAAGCTAGATTTTAGTATTAACGGTAACTAAACAATACAATACAAATGTACTCATCAACCTTCTTATATGATAGCTTTCTTTCAAAATGCCTTTTGTTGAAAATTAATTAATACTTTGTAATTAATAATTGTTTGTCTATTTAAAATTTTTAAATTAAAAAGTAAAAAAGTGTTTTTTTTAAAAACTAGATAAAAGCATTAAATAATGTTATTTTAATACTTTTGATAATTCATAATATACTTTAACTTATATAAGTACATTATTATTATATTGATATCTTAAATACTATACCTATCTAGTAATAAGGTACTCGTGTATATATTTTAAATGCAAAACATTGAATCAAATTGAGCATCAACTCATATTTATTGTTAAGAATTTTTACAAATTTTATTTATGACACATGAATATCAAACATTACACCTAATATCTTTGATTAGGTATATTAACCATTATTAGTATAATAGTAGTTAATATATATTTACATTTTAAATTATACCATAGCAATGCATTTAATTATGACTTTTCTAGTATAGTATTGTCAAGTTCACCAAGTTATACATATTTTAATTGATTGAAATAATAAAATATCTATATATAGTTAATATTATGTCTTTATTAAATGACAAAACATAATTGAGGTCAGTGACAGTGACTTGCTAATCTAATTTCCTCTTATGGAATAGGGAATGGCCTTATGTTTACAATAACACACAAGTCTATTATATACATTCATGACCATATGGTGTTCCAGTGTATTACACAATCTTTTTCACACTCATGAAACTACTATTATTTAATGTTATTAACAAAACAGCAATGCAAGAATTATCACTTACATAAAATTATTTATTTCCAGGCTAAACAATATTCAAAAACACCAATTCAAGTAACCAAAGGATTGGCATCATCTTTTGGGTTCAAAAAGCCAACCCAAACCAATAAAATCAGACCAATATCTGCTCCAGTTAAAATGTCAGACAGTTATGGATTAAAAATGTTACCCAAACCACAGGAAAAATGTCCAAGAAGTATTCCTAAAAGTAATACACCTTCTCCTAACAGGTTTGTTTCATAGCAGTTGATTAAATATCAACTTAATATACTTATCAGTAATGGATAATTATTTTTCTTTAGATTTGGATTCTGTAAACCATCTATGAAACTAATGCAACCAACTGTTAAAGTTACGACTAAAAAAATTGAAGTTGAAAGAAGAAGTCAATCTGAACCTCAAAAGAGAGAAATCCCTAAACATATTTCTCATGGATCAAAAATTGCTATATCCAAAGTTACCTCTAGTCATTTGCCTAGACCTCAAATACCAGTTAGATATCAAGTATCTAAAAATCCAGATAAAAATGCTAAAACAGCTACCAATATGAGATTAAAGAATGAAGCAATAAAACAAATGCAACAAGGAGTGACTATTCGAAAGTTAAGTGATTCTGTTGAATTTACTGAAGTAATTGCTATTAATAGACCATCAAGGCTTACAATAAATTCAAATGCCAAAGGTTCTTTGATTAGAGAAAGGACAAGTAAATATTTGAGGTAAGTTATTTTTACTTTTGTAATTATAATAAATATATATCATTAATCATTTTTATGCTGAAAAGACAAGTTTCGAGCTCGTCTTCTAAACAAATAACATCCTCTGATGATGATTCAGACTTAAGCAGTTATGAAGAAAAACATGACAAGTACATATGATGATTTTAATAAATTATTTATAAATTGATATGGCTGGCTTTTTATATTAATGTATAAATATAAATATATATATATATATATATATTTATAGAGAAGTATCTATTAAAGAAAAGACTGAAATAATGGATAAAAAAGATACAACATGTAGTGATGAAGAATATGGACCCGGTGAAGCATTAGCAGTAGAAGAATTTACAGAAATGAAAGATAAAATAAATGTCATTGATAACAAATTTGGTATTAGTTTGAAATTATTTAATTAATCTTAAGTTTAAAATATATTATTTTTTTAATTTTTATAGCAAATGTTGATATGTCTGTATCATTACGCGATGTTTTATTAAATATTGAAGATACAACATTTGCTACTTTAGCGGCTATGTCTTCCACAATAAGAATTGAAGATGAAACATCACCAGATGATGATTGTTTAAGTCCTACAGAATCAGAATCTGCTGAATTTCCTCATAGTAAAACAGGTACATTTAATAACATTTATCTTTGTAAGAGAAATAATAATTTAAAATGTAAAACTACATAAACAAAAGATACATAACATAACTATGCAATGTAAAAGTATTTTACATTTGATTTGTGTTTTGATATTATTTAAAAAAAATAATTTAACTAAATTAAAGATATTGATTTATTACCAACTTATAATTTCCTACCAAATGATAGCTTTAGTTTTATATTAATATAAATGTTATTAATTTGTTCAGAGACACGTATATTAAATATAACTATCAACTTTTTTATTTAATATATTTAATTAATAAAAAAATCTTTTATATAAAGTATGTAAGATTAATTTACTATAATAAGTAATAACTAATAATAAAAACTAACTTTGTACATTAAATTAAACATAAATTAAATTAATTTATAATGCTTTATGTTTTAATTTGTTAGCTCTATTATGAAATTCAAGGGTAGAAAACTTTCTATGCTAGGAATAAGCATAAGTTAATAATTATTGTATAGATTCCACAAATATTATAGAAAAAATTAATTTAAAGATATAATCTATGAGCGTTACATGACTTGACCTAAACTGTCCAAAATATAATTAGTTTATTTATTAATAGTAATTATATAAATACAATGCAATATTATAAAATAATTAAAAAATGTATTCTAAATGTTTTCATATTTAAATAAAATTGTTGAATTTTAAAGGTTAGTAAGTATTAGTAAATCATTATTCAAAAATTATATTTTATACAATTTTTATACCTATATATACTCAGTTTTTTTATTACATAGCTATACTACTAATATAATTTTATTATTATTTCACATTTTCACTATCTATCTTCACTTTCTCTTATTATAAAATTCCATTTTTAAATTGTAAGACATAAATAAAAGTAAATAAATTAAATAATATTACAGTAAAATGTCTAGAAAATAATTGATTTAACAATTCGAATTTCTTTTCTTATTAATTAAAGTATAATTTAGATTCTTTGATTTTGTTCCTATTAACTGTTTCATATGCATGTAAACAAGTATAATAATTATTAATTATATGTTAACATTTTAAAAATTAAATACAAAATTAATATTAAAAGTTATTATTGAATATTAATTAAATTATAATTTAATAAGTAGTATATTAGTATAATTTTGTATAATGTGGTAGATAAACATTTATTAGCATTTATCTATACTATTATTCGATGGCCTTATGAATTTTTAGATTACTCATATTACTATACATTTATTGATAAAACAAACAGATTTCATAAAATAATTAAACATGTATGAAAATGTAACTTTAATTTATACTTCTACCCAATAAAGGGGGATTATAAAAAGGTTGCACCAGGTGTAACAATTATGTTATTGAGGTAGGTTCTTCAATTTAGTAATTTGTTTTGTTACTATGGTTATTCATTAATTTACTGTACATAATTTAAATGTATTAATTTGTAAGCAATTATTAAATATTTTATTTATTTTAACTGCAGAATATGGTTCAGGTGTTTTTTGAAACCTTACAAAAACAAATTATAAATTTAACTTATCTTGTTGTCTTATAATGTAATTGCTTACTTTATGATATCCTTAAAAAATTTATTTATACATAATAAACAATCAAAATTAATTAAATAATCTTGACATGAATTTTTTAAAGTTTTTGCTACATAAGTTTATGTTGAGTATAATCAAAATCAAAATCAAAACCAATAATTGTTAAAAGAATAAGATTTATACAAATTAATATCTTACATATTATGTCATAATATGTCTCAAAATTTTATAATGTTCTCTCATATTCAATATGAAATTAAATTAAAATTTAGTATCTGTTATTTTATATTTCTATGTTTTTACGAAAGATACAAAATTGTTATTGTTAACTATATATTTTAAATAACATGTTATTATACTAATAAAGATTAATAAAAATTAGGACATAATTTTTTTAAATTCCCCTTGATTATCATTACTATATCCTAGATAAAAGTATGGGTATTGATTATTATATTAATAATAAAATTATATTATTATTTGTCATTCATTTAGAGTTAAACTTTCAGGGACCTAAAATATTATGTGATAGTTACTTGATAGTTCAATATAGAAAATTGAACAAATTGTTTATCTACAAATATAACCAGGCTCCCATAAGGGGGGACTGATGGACCTCGAGTACAAGGACTTGGCTATTTTAAGGGTCTGTGGGCCCGTTAAAATTTATTTGTAATTTTTGAAATTTTAGTAGAAATATTTATTTTACATTAAATAATATTATAAAATAACATTATATATTATATTTAGTCGTTTTGATAGTTCAAAATGCGGATTAACCAATGATTACCTAGAAATGAATGGATTGGCTTCGATAATCATTTTTGATATCATTACTGAGTTAGCTGAGCTCAAAGCCCGCAAAATACAATTTTAACTTAAAAAAAATATATTAAATATAAATTAAAATATATTTGATTTTTTCTTTTTTTAATTTAAATAATATTGTAATAAAAAAATAAAATAGACATTATTAATGTTAAAATGCTTATGAATCTTGAATTTGAATTGGTATAATGAAAAAACAGATATTATTCCTAAAATTGTTTTATATATATATAAATAGTAAATTGTATTTTTGGAAGTTTTATAAAGGCCCCGGACAAACATTTAGTATAGGGGCCCAAAAATTGTATGTGGGGGCTCTGAATATAACTTTAATTATAAAAAAACTATTTATACAAGTTATACAATTTTATTTTTTTTGAATATATTTTGGATTTTTTTGAGCCAAAAATAATAGATTTTTTTATATTATTGTTTAAATAATAGGTGGTTATATAAATTTTCAACATTTTTATTTCATAAAAATTAACATAATATGAGCTAAATAATATTTACCCTTACAGAATCTACAAATAATGACAAACGTAACTCTATGTCACCAATTATGCGATGTAATATTTCCAAATCTGGATCTTTTTCATCAGACACTAGAGATTTTTTTGATGATGAAATAGCTGATCAACCAGCTCTTATGTTTAGTGGCCCTCCATCAGAGTCTTGCAATGCTGAAGATATTGATGATGCTTTATTTCGACTTAGAAGTCATTCCAGTAATAACAAAAAACGTAAAGTTACAACATTTTTTTAATATTAAAATATTTATTTGGTAAATTTAATTCAAAATCATTAATTGTAATAATCGCATGTAAATATTTTTCCCAATTATAGCTAAATCCTTGAGAAGATCACTAAGTGTTGATGGGTCCTTAAGTGAAAGTCTCAACTCTGACGACCTTATGCTTGATGTTGATTATGAGGCAACGGATGATAAATTATCAGTAGATCCTGATAATGAAGATTTATTGAAAACATTGGAGAACAACAAACAAAGTGAATTTAACGAATGGAAGTCTCTAACATCTCCAAGGTATTAAATTATAGTTAATGTAAATAAATAGGTAGTATACACAAAAATTATATGATGTAATTACTTGATAATAACTAAAGTAATATAATGTAGTTTTGCCTACACGCTAATGGCTGACGAGTGAGTAAAAATTGATAATAGGTGGGAGTAAAATATTTCATTGTTGAGTCTGAAAGAGGGCGATGTTAATGACCTTGGTTGTGTAGTAGCTATAGTGTAGTAACTGCCAAGTGTTCCACAACTGCCTGCATCTGAGTCATTAAACCGGTTAGCTTCACGGTGTATGGACTGTCTATCCCGTCACTTATTTTTTCATTTTTAATCACTCCGGACCTTTCTCCATACGTGTTTTCTTTCTGAAATTTCTCGAGAAAAAAAAAACTATACAAATAACATAATTAAGTTCTCGTTCCATGTGCAAATATATATTAAACTTGTTAAAATTTAAAAATGATCAAAGCATTTAATCGATCGAAACGAGTATTTAAAAGGTATCTTTCATAAATTATTATTGCGAATCCCGAAATAATAAAAATAATTAAACATGCAAAAATTTATAGAATTAATACATAAATTATTTTTACTTTTTAGAAACAGTACCAGTTCAATAAAAGACGATGTTCCAATCAAAGATGAAACAGATTCAAAAGTAAGTAGACATTTTCGTTTTCATATTTGGGCGGTGTTGACAATTTTGAGTAAATTTAAAGTGGTTAATTATAGGGCAGCAATGGGGATGTGATAATGACCTTCGATCGATTTCGCGAGGTAACGGACGACATTGCGAGTATCAAGAACATGCTATTCGAGCTAAACCGTGCCCTAATAGAGGTAACTTTTAGAATATTACTTATGTTTTGAGTAATTTTAAATGATATATAATATTAAAAAAATATTTTATATAATATAGTAAAAAAATTGATATAAGTACAACAAAATTACATTTATAAAACCAATTTCAAAAATAGATTAAATTAATTTAAGATCCACAACAAAAAAAGTCAATAATTATTTCTAAGGCTATATTAAGATTTATATTTATAGAAAAAAAAATTATATTCATTTACTAAATTATTCAAGGATCATAAATCCATTTTTTTTTCGTTATAATAGAAAATAAACTCTGTGGAATTCTAGGACAAACAAGAGATGACATACCCAGAAGAACAGGAAGTACATTGCTGTTACGAAGATCAAATCATGGATTTGAAACAACAGGTTATTTAAATTATTTTAAATATGTATTAGATAATACATGTCTCCATTTTTTTCAAAATAATTATTTAAAATTTTATTAAATAAATTCAAAATGTGTCTTGTTACATTTTTTAAAACATATTATTAAATTTAGAAAATACCTAGATAGATGCATGACTTATGACTTGCATGATTATCTTAGTGCTATATAATTTAAATAAGAGGAGTGTGTGTATTAATAATTTCCCCACTGCATTTCGGAGACAAGTATGCATTTTCCTTGATCAGGAGCTGAGTTGCGGATCATCCGTTTCAGATAGCTTATATGGCGCAACAGATGGAACAGAAGGACCGTACGATTCAATTGCTCAACGAACAGATAGCTCAACGACCACGGCCATCAATAACAATTACAGAAACTCGAAATGCTGCCACTCAAACAGACCGAGTATATTTATTTTAAATAAAACAACATTAAAAATTAGTTACATTAAATTAATTTATTTTTATTTTTATTTTTCTCAAGTGCCGGTCGACCACAGCTCCAACGTTATGCACATTCGATAGAGAAGGACAAGCAAATGGACGTCCTGTTATTAGGTAATTCAAATTCTATTTTCTATTATTAAATTAATATATTTATGAAATAACAATAATACTATTTACACATGAAATATGTTATATGTTTAATGCAAACAATGACGCAATTTCTGTCAACAATAGCTTCGCGTTGGGAAAGGTAGATAAACTAGACATGGTGTTTTGTTTATTCGTAATGTGTGCATTCGATTATTTCTGCTTGTCTATTATAATGCTTTAACCATCTGGCACCTGCTCTTACATGAGCATGAAGGTAGTTTAAGTATAGGTTTTTATTAATTTTTTTTTTAATTGATATATACAAGTTATAAGTTTGACACAATTCTATTTGAATAAATTATTTTTTATTAAAATATTGTACTATAGGACCTATAATATATCACTATCATAATATTATGGACTCAATTTGTCATACTATTGTAGTTGGTTTATTTATTTTAATTTTTAAAGAAATTTCGATAATGTATATCTATAGTTTAGTGTATTATTATGATGTATTTAGTGTATTGCATGATTATATGTTTTTAACAAACTTAATTATTTCCTGTATCGCATGATATATGTTCTAAAGTTATAAAAGCAGGAGACATTTTGAATTTAATAATGGTGTATTTGTGCAATGTGCACTGTCTAAGTAGTTTATGATATACTAGTTTTTTTAAAATTTACTGTATTATTTTTTTTATAAACTTTTCTAAATTATAAGGATATTAAAAGTTAATTTATGTAAGAATAAATATTTAAAAGTTAATTGATAAATATACTAGCATAGAGTAATCCTTTCAAAATATTTAAATAACAATTCTAGTGAAATACAATGAAATTAAGTGCCCACACATTTTTGTTTTTATTTACTGTTCTAATATATTACGTTTTTACTTTTATGTAATATAAACATATTAAAATCTCTTGTAGATTTAAGTGATGATAATACAATGAATACAGTTTAACGAACATATCAATATAAATATAAACTAAGAATTTAGAAATACATATATACAATTCTATATGTTAACATTATGTCATAATAGTATTTTTATATGGTTGTACATTTGTTATGTTTTATTATTTCTAAAATGTTTATCAAATATGCCTGAAAAATTGTAATTTTAAATAAAATGGTTTATTAAATAGAACCAAAAAAAAAACCAATAAATAAGATTATTTTAAATATACTGAGCAAAAATATTTATATATATATATATATATATATACTTAATTATTTTAAAATATTGAGAAAGTTATCAAGTACTATTATCTGCAATTTTTTTGTTCAACAAGAGTAGAAAATTTATTTTTTATACTTCTATATTTATCTTATATATAATTATATTACATAAAAATGTTCTGAAATAAATTTAATTTTTGTACCTTTAGTAATATGTTTAATGAGTTGTTACATTTCAGTTATACTTAGCATTTTTATTGTATTATGTTAATTATGTTATTGTCATTTTCAAGGCGCAGTGACATGACAGAGAGGTCCAAGTCTGTATCAGGCAATCGCATACGTATCGGCATGCTAAAGCACAAATTTCTCATGGACGCTGGACGTACGTTGCCGAACGTCTGATTCCTTCCACTCTTTCTCTTCGACCAGTATTAACAGAAACATTCCATGTTTAATGTTCCATTATTAGTTAAATTTAATTTTATTTACTATTTATTTTCTATAGTTCATAAGTTTATCGATGTGTATTATACACAATTTTGTTTTCAAAAAGTCCAATTTATGTTCTTTTATTTATATATATTTACATAAAATTTATTTTTATTCTTTATGTATCTCAAGTATGGGTTGTTTTATTTCTTTTGCTTAAAATAAGTAATCTTTTTTCCACTTTACCAAAATCAAACTAGTCAATCTTTGTTTTGTTAATATGAATTATACGTTTTGTTTGTATTTCATTTAATAATATTTTTCTAGAAGAAAAAGATTATAATTTAAACATAAAAGACACATTATTTGGAATAATAACAATTATTATATCATGAAAATGTTTTATTTAAATGCATTCAATTTTCCTTTATAGTTTCATTATTATATTAAATGTATATGCTGAATGTTGACCTATGGTCATTAAAAAATGTCAACAACATTTGTAATAAGTTTATGGTTTCTATATATAATTTATAATAATATAGAATATAATATCTATTGTATTATACTCTTGTAATTACTATATTTAGTGATTATAAGATTTAAATATGTTGTTTATAATCATTGTTTCAAAGTTATTATTTTTTTCTTTAAACAATTTATACCAGGACTTAATTTTTATCATAATTGTTTATATATGTTAGAGTTATAATAGTACTCTACAATATAGTGGATTTATATTTTATAGACTGTCTAAGTTTATATTGTTGCAATATAATATATGCTATAGTTTTTAAATATAACTATGAGTAAATAACAGTATATTGAGTTTTTAAATACATAAAAATCAGTGTTCTTTATATATAATAATATATATAATATTTTAAAATTCAATGATCTAATAATATTCTTTGCAGATAATAAGCTTTTTGATTCTTTCGAAAATTATATTTTTTCAGTTTTTTAGCATATTGATTTTAACAATGTTACAAAACGTCTGAATGCTATCTGATTAATTCAGTTAAAATACACTAGGCTGAATGGCTAATGTTTCAATAAAGAGATATTAACTCAATTTTCAGAAGGTGTTGGTAAGTACGTAGTTTTACAAGTTTCTTTGTTAATAATTAAAAAACATCCATCATCTTTAAGTAATTGACGACACATATGAAAAGTGAAGGACAAAAATAATTCTTTAACTGCACATCTAAAATCGTGCTTACACATCATTTACACATCTACGTCATTAAAATAAGACGGTTTACTGCATTACATTATAAATCATCGAGATAATAGAAACTATTAACAAACCACGTTTGCGAGTTTCATGTATTGAGTGGCTGTTAATAATAATTTCGGTACGAACTACGAAACGTTTAAATGAGATTTAAAATACCTGACAGATGAATTAAATTAAAGTCTTGATAATACTTTATATATCATTGCAGGTATTCACTTTATTGTGAATACAAACGGAAATTGACAAATTTATTTTAATTATTATAACCAATTCAAAATACAAAAATACTACTTTCTGTAATAGACAATTTAAAAGACTAAGTTGTGATCACTCATTGGCTATATTCAGGGTTGGACTGGTTCCTCAGACCCAGCCCGGATCGAACAATTTTACCGGCCCTACCAAAGTGAAATTATTTTACATTTATATTACGAGTACAATAAAGAAAATGGGTCTGTAGGACACCAAATACCTATTTTTATTCCTAAATTAAACATAAATTGATTAATTAAAACTTAAAAGTTTAGTTATACGATATAAAATTGTCAACCCTTTATTTAAAATAAAATATTAAATATCTACTAATTATTATACATAGATATGGACATATAGTTCTATAATAATTATTAAATAAAAATCATATATTATAATAGTGGGTACTTATTTATTTAAAGTTTGTGTCTATTTTCAAATACAATACTTCAATTATAAACTATTATAATTATAGGAAAATACGACAGTGTGAGGAAAAACTAACCTTACCTAACGGGACACTCGAAAGCGTAAGGAAACTATTGATGCGTAGGTACCTACTCAGCGTCTGCATTCGGTCATTGCCACGGTTGAAACTGATATAATACTTATATTATACTTATAATCTTGTTGCAATTTAATTCGTGGTCATTGCCAGTGCACAGTATAGGTATACAAATATATATTATTAGCATACAAGGCCGTAACTGGAAAAAAATTTCGGGGGAGGGGTCTAACATTATTATTTATTACAATTTATAGTTAATAAACTATATTCATCTATAAAATGCTTCTACTTTTGAAAATTTCGGGGGGGGGGGTCCGGACCCCTGGACAGACCGTGTTACGGCATTGTTAGCATATTACATTATATGCAGGGGTGGAAGTCCCCGGGCGTACAATTTTAAAGGGTGTAATTTTTGTGTTATTAACTAGGTACTAGATAGTTGATGTTTTTAACTATGTTAATTACTATTATTAGATTAAAAACTCAATATTTATTATTGTATGTTAATTATTAAAAAAAAAATGGTCGCGAAGTGTATTTGATTATTGGTCTATGATAGGGCGTAATCTTAACGTTTTCCTCGGGCGTAAAAATTCCTAGTTCCACTTCTGATTATGTGTACATGGTTCCGTTGTTGAATCGGATATGGTTTTTTTTTACACCGGTGTAAAAAATATCGCATGGCCATTAACCGCGCACATGGAATGAAAAAAAGTTTCGACTGATCACCGTCGGTTTCCGTGGACTGAGAAAAAAAAAATCGACCCGTCTCGGACGTCCAGAGGTCCATGGTACGTGGTCGTCGGCCGTAACGATCAGGTATTAATATGTAGTATGCTTTTATACTCAAGTTTATATTTATGTATACCTACATCATAATATGATATGCCTGTTCACTTCATGGATGAATTGTTTTGCAAAACGTTTTATCAATTCGTCGTCGTAATATTAATCAAAACGCTGTCCCATTGCAGGCATTGCAGCGTCGAGTGTACCGGCCTGTAACTGTAATATGTATTATATTCATAAGTAAAATATGGTACACTTTAGTGTTCTCGTATGAGTATACCTACATATATGTATGTTACGAATGTTTTGTGAAATAAGCGGACTTTTTTCTGTTGAACGTATGAATTCGGCAACACATAATTCGACAATGTAGTAAATATTACCTTTTCTAACAAAAAAAAAAAAAAAAAAACGTAAACTAAATTAAAAGAATTACACGTGTAATTTTAATTTTAATTTTAACTATAAAATACTGAACAATAATGAGAAAGAGTGCCTAGATGCCCAGAGACAACTTGATTTAGATGATAACAAAGTACAATCAATTACTCATTAGACGGAACATAATTGTAATTTAAATGAATATTGTTATTGTTATTTCTCTATAATAAGACAAAATCATGTATTCTAGTTTTAAAAGACATTATTATTACCTACTATTTATCTTACTCCTCAGAATTTTATTAATTTCATCAAATGCCAATTTGAAATTATTGAAGTAGGTATCCGAGAAATCCCAATGTTGAGTTATCTACAGGTAGACTCTACACAGCTACATATTTTATTTGCGCCATGATAGTTTAGGCAAATCATCGATTTAGTTTTCATATTTTTTGCTAAGTTTTTTTCCTTTTCTTTATATTTTGTGATTAATTTTCTTCAATTTCATTTTTATGCACATACATAGCAGTCATATTTTAAAAATGTATGTAGGTAATGAATGGAGTGGTTTTATATTAGGTCAAAGTTTGGCTGTCAAACCGTATCAAATTTTAGTAACATAATTAAATTCTAATATCAATATTTTTTGGGTGAAACCCCTCCAATATATTTCATTATTTAGATATTGTGGTTTTTTTTAAATATATTAAAAATAATGTCAATAACAATTATAATACGTCAGATTTTCTGATTGAAAACAATATCCAATATTCCAATGTCTAGACTAAAAATTATAACCTTAGAAGGTGTATACAAAACTTATAATTGTTTAAAAACTATTGAATAGAATATTTTATTTTTTTATAGAATCCTTAAATATTTGACACCGTCTATGTTAGCTAGTTAAATATGAGTGCATAATAGAACCGGGCGTGACTGTATTTACAATTATCGTGGGCACTAAGGAATTGGCAGAATTCAATAACTCGATCGTTAAGATAGTCAAGACAGTAGGAACATTTTTGAAGGTCCCCCGCCGACTGATTTACCATAATGTGGGTCTTACTCGGACGGCCCTGGAACTGAGCAACTATTGATGGTCAGTGGCGTAATTTCAGTTTTTTTTAGAATATTCGGCATGTTCTTATTAATTTACCGACTCGGTGGCTCATTTTACTGAAGTACCGATTAACGTGAGGGGAGAAGGACTTGAAACGAGTCCAAAAATATAATGATTTGTATATTGTACATAAAAATCCGTATAGTACACGCAGGCGCGGATCCAGGGGGAGGGTCATGGGGGTCATGACCCCCACCAGAAAAACAAATCAAGATTAGATCCTTCTTGATTATTTAAAAATTAAAATATGCATAAAATGCGTTTTTAATTTTTTTTCAATTAGATTTTTTCTTGCAATAAAAATGTTATACAACATATTACATTTATGTACATTTAAACTACATAACCACTTGTTCATAAAATCATAATTTCCATCCAACTAAGAATATTAATAGTAATTATAAACTTAATGATAGACTATAATTTTGTTGGCGAATAAATATAAATATAATAGTAAATCTGCGGAAATTTTTGAGTGTTCGACCTTCGACGGAAAGATAACTTATATAATATAACTTATCTTAGATAAGATTACTGTCAATCCGTTGGCTGGTACTGAATTGGTTCTCGTCTAAAAAGGGTATTTTATTAGGTATAGCCGAATTGGTTTCCGTTTAACTACGCACGTTTTCCTTTTCAATTTTACAGACTTAGGACTGTCAACTTTAAAGCAGGCTTGGTTAATATGCGTTAATGTATGTTAAAAAAAAAAAAAAATGATAAAAATATTCAATTTTAAATCATTGATTTGGAAGTCGACTAGTCATCACTTAGGTGTACGAAATACAAATAATAAAATATAATAAATATATTCTAAAACCATTGATTTGCAAATTTGAAGCTAACTTTCTTTAAATATTCAATTCTCGTAATCTTCTCATTAATGTACTCAGTCATACAATTTTCCAATTATTTGTTATTTTTTTCCTGTTTGTTAATATCTAGTAATCTATATAATATCTATCATATTTCTATACTCTATCTTATCGATATAATAATTATGTCTATATGTCATACATATAGCTTTTAAAATTTTGTTTTTTGTTCTCAATGCAGTGGCTCGCCTAACCTGTACACAAGCGGGAACCAATTCGGCTATATCAAATAAAATACCTTTTTCAAACGGGAACTAATTCGGTTACTCCCAATCCGTTACCAGTATGTTTATATAATATTATACCATATACTTGCTATAGCACCGCTAATCGCTAATTTAGGTTCTAATAACATGTTAAAAAATACTATACATGCGATCATTCTCTACTCTTAGGCGTTTTAAGGCTTAAGGTTTCATGGCTTCGTTTAAACATGGAAAAGGAACGCTTTGTTCAATATTCACAAAAATATACACGTAAATGTTATTAATATTATTTCTATATTTGGAAAAATAAAACAAAGAAGATTACATTTTGTTATTTCATTTTAAAAATTAACAATTTCATATATTCATAACATTCTAATTTGAATTAATAAATTACTTTTATTATTTTGTAATCGCGTATTATCTTTTTTTTTACTTTTGAAAAAATGACCCCCCCCAATTTGAGTTCTAGATCCGCGCCTGAGTACACGTCTCATTTTTTGATTTATTTTTTTTAATATGTCGATTGGTTTCGAATGTTGGGGAACATCATTGATATACAAAATTTGTTAGCAGCATTTCGGAATAATTCTACAGAGGTTTTGTCAAACCATTTTTTGAGATTGACTAGCCACGATGTTCTACCAAACGATCTTTTACAATCTTTTTTTTTTTTTTTTTTGTAGGATTTTCTGATTTACAACATGCTGCTAATAACTTAATACAATACTTTTTTACATTTTGATGATGTGCTGACTTCAAAATAACTAAACTCTAGACTGTAGCAAATGCATGAGTTTCCTTCCTCAAATTACGCTACAATTGTTGACCATCTCGTTGGATTCGTGATTAATGTTCAGCCACTTGATCAAATGGTCAAAACGGACCACCGCTGGTGATTGTCTCGAGCGATTTATCTTGCCGAGATCGTGGCCGGTAGTGATCAAATGACTATGTTTTTCACACAAGTTATTCTGAACGGTTTTCGTACCACCGCCTTAATTGTTGACTAAAATCTACTGTTGCTGGCAGTTACGGCGGACTGCTGGCTGCTTTCGGTCGTTTTTTAAAGATGGATTCGGCCGATGATTACCGCCGCGATGAATATTTTTTTAAAGCGCCGCTTGCCATTGTTGGGAAACCACTAACCATATCACCATAGGCGCGAATAGCTCAATTTTTTTAAAAGAATTCAAGCTCTCTCATTGATAAAAAAAAGTCATTATATTTCTTATAAATGACTTAATACTTAATTTGGAGAGGTTTGGCAGTAACTTGGTAGTCTAATCCTCCCTATTTGCACCAATGTATATCATCATCGGCTGCAGTTTCGGTACCACTAGCCATAACCATCGCACCACTGGTCAGTCCAAAACGCTACTAGTGTCATCGTAAAAATTGCAAAAGCCTTTGCTGTTGTCGTGGACGAATTATTGCGTCTGCTGATACGGCCAACAACGGCTATTGATAAAGTATTTTTTATTTTTCATTTAGTATGTTGGCAAAAATTGTCTATTATTATTCTTATTATTATATTTTTTATGGTAGAATTTATAAAGTTAAGCGTATAAAGCTTATAATATAGAGTTAAAGTTTTTAAATTATTTGAATTCAGTCAATGAAAATAAAATTTACAAACGAATCAAGAATGAACAGTTATTGTTTTGTTAATTTTCAAAACAGCATTTCTTGTAAATAGTACACTAATGTCATAAACCATTATTTCTTTCTCCAACATCAATATGCTTATTTATAGTAAAAATATTGATTATGTGCAACATATTGGTACTATAAAAATGAGTGACACCGAAACTTAGGTATATTGAAGTCGGGTCTTGGCCCGACATCTTTTATACATTTAGGATGGAGACACTTCATTTTGAACCGAAGTTTGGTTGCCAAACCGTATGAAAGCTTAATAACAAAATGAAAGTCTAACATCAATATTTTTTGGGTAAAAACTACTATCCCCCCACCAGTGATTGTGTGAAGTTTATTTTTCACTGAAGCAGTTATGTGTATCGAGTACTTACCCAATCCAAGTCATAATTCATAATTCAATTACACTTGTAGGTACATAAATATTACAATTAACATTGCCAAACAAAATAATAGATAGTAATATTTTAAGTCAAATATGCAAATTATGTATTAAACTTTTCAGTCACACAACACTACCTATTCAACCCATTTTAGTCATGAAACAGCTGCTTTAATAAATCCCACGTTATGCCGTCACTCTCCCCCATGGATACGTCGTTGGGCCTGATATTTAAATATTGTGGCCTTTTTAAATATTTTTCGACCGACAAATTTTTTTTATTTATCTTTATGAAAAATGTTTAACAACTGTGTACAATTTAATTAAAAATGTATTTTAAAACTTATTATATTGTGTTACATATCAAAATTCATAATATTGTAAGTAATGTTAATTATATTTGAATATTTACTTTTAATGTAAAACTACGAAATATTTATTAAATATTATTTCTTATATAATATAAATTTAAAATAACTTTAAAAAAATTTAGTGTTATACATCAAGACCTAGATAATTATGTAATTATTTTATATTTATAGGTAAGTGTAATTTTTTTTACATTATTAAATGTGTCAGTAGAATACAATTACCAAATGTATCCCTGTATAATTCCAACATACATATTTTTACACAAGATAATAATAGTATTCGAAACCAAATGGATTTAAATCAATATTATAGATTGTAATGTTTTAGTACATACATGGTGCTTATTGAACCCTACAAATACATCCTTCTTAGTCAACTGTACTAATAACTAAAATTACTGATAGACGTAGTGTACTCAAATATTACAAATATGGTATTGAGACTAGCATCAGGGAAATCTCAAAGGATTACATATTGACGGTTCGAGGGATTATTGTGATATTTTAAAACAGCAAAAGTCCAGAATTCTCAGTATCAGCTTCATATAATTTAGCCATTCATTATTTATTAACAAACAATTTGAAATGTATAAAACAAATGTATTTAAATTATTACAAATATGAAAGACATTAATTAATATAAAAGAGTATACAAAAATAATATTCATAAATATAAGAATTTATTAAATCATATGAGTAAGTTCATCAAAACTGTATAACATAACTACTTAAAATAATAATATTTATAATAATACATTTAAATGTAAAAAAAGTAATAAGTATAAATAATAATGGCATTTGGTAAATGGACAAAATTAATATAATCCAAATATCAATCATAACAATATAAAAAATATTGATAAAACATATTATGCAACGTTAAATAAATGTTGAACAATGAACTTATATTTTATTGACACATTTATTAATTAACATAATACCAAGTTTCTTTTATAAATTGAGCAAAAAATGATTGTTCGATTAAATTAGCTACAAGTTATTTTGATTTTGTTTCTTCTTTGTAATAGTTACTAATTTACTATATATAATTTTAATGATAACATTTTATTTTCAAGTATATAAAACAAAAATAAAGTAATTTAATACATAATATATTTTGGTAATTATATTTTAATATCACAATATACTTTTTATAAGTCATCAGGAAGTTCAGTGACAAAATTTGATGGAAATTGACCTCTAGACCCATTACACTCACCATACAACCAATCTTCATTGATTTTTCGTAATACTTGAATTTCATCACCTTCCTGTAAACAGAAAATAAATAATACACAATAAATACATAATAATACAATAATAACCATAATATAGTAAAACATGGGCGTTTAAAAAGCAAATCAGAAGAATTGAGATTAATGATATTTGAAAAAAATGTCCTAAGGAAAATGTGTAGTCCAGTTTTCGATAATAAAATCAATAAACGGAGAAAACTACATAATGAAGAACTCTAAGGGCTTTTTCAAAAACTAAATACTATTAAGGAGATTGACAAAAGTCTAATATAGGCAGACTATGCATGGTGCAAACAGGGAGCTATAGTTAAACAGATGACAGAAGAATCTATGGAGAAAAGATCTCTAGGTAGACTTAAGCTAGATGGGAAGACAGCATGAAGAAAGATATAAAAAAAATACAACTAGAAATTACATGGAGAGAAGCAGCAGAAGTTAGGAAAAGATGGAAAGATTTATGGTTAGCAATATAGTCTTAAAGGCTGAAACTAAGAAGAATATAGTGAAATCTTCCCTAACAGACATCTCCCAATAACGGACAATTCTTTGGGAATGGGGACATTTTAATTACTTTTTAATGAGAAACCATATAAATAGCAAATAGCTATTTTGATTATAGTTTAAAAATAATGACAAAATGATAATAGAAAAATGTACTCCTACTAGTATAACGATAATGAATTTGTTAATTAAAGATCAGAGAAAATTTCAACTATTTAAAAAGCACTATTATAAGCAACTGTTAAATAAAGCTGTTACTTATTTAGATACTGGTGATTCTAGTGTTATAAATGTTTTGGACGCTGTGTATTGGGTAGCTTCTAATCAAGCCCACCTTAAGTCTGAAACTGTAAGATAGTGCTTTTTGCAGTAAGGTTTTAGTCACCAAGACAGTCAATACGATGAACAAATAATTAATACTGAATCAAAAATTAACAAAGAACATATATCACCCATCATACTATTTAACAGCAATATTGAAGTAAAATTGCTATGTTATATTGGACAGGATAGTTTGATAGGACAATCTAATGATGAAAATGATTATTGATCCTAATGAGCTTGATGAGGTCCATAAGAATAACAATGAAGAAAAAAAAAAAAAAGAGTTTGAGGAACAAAAAATATTTTTCATTACACAATTACAGGACGCTTTGCCCAATATAAAGGATGTAGGTTGTTTCATATTGTCAATAGAGGTAGAAAGCAGGAATATTTTCTTTTTTTAATATAACTTTGGCAATTGTACAGAGACAGTATAATTGTAAACAAACTAAGCTAATCAATTTATTCCCCCCAAATTTAATTTAATTTAAGTAAGTACCTATTCATTTTTGTTAAATGAGTATGTACAATCTGAATTGTTTTTATTATTACATATATATACATTATTATATCATTAAAACATTAAATAATAAAACTTTAATTTTATTTAACACAGTGCATATTTTTTGTTTTCACAAATTTACCCCTTATGAATTTCAAAAATGTACCCTCTCTGAATAGTGGACAAAATTTTGGTGGAGTGTTCACTACTTAGAAGTTTTACTGTATTAAGATCTGAATATTACTCATTAGTTTTAATAATTACTTCAATACTGAGGTCTTCCCAACATTCCGGTTTAAATGCAAATACAGCGATTACTTTACGAATTTCTTCATTAAATGAAGATTCTTTGGGTAATGATTCGGTTATTTCCACATAACTAATGGGAAACATTCCAGTACGCTCATTTAATGTACCTTCTAACCATTCATCATTTACTTTTCGTGTAATGTAAATTTGATCACCTTTCTGAAATATAAACATTTAAATTAAATATTGAGAATAACTAATAATTGGTTAAAATTATTACCGTAAAAACTAGATCTTCAAAATGATCCGATGTATAATCAAATAGAGCAGTACATTTTGACTGTGACTTTGATAAATTATTTTCCTAAAATAAAAATATATATTTGTAATTAAAAAATATTGTAAAAATTAAATTAAATAATGTTATTTGTCATAAAAATATTTGTAAAAAATATTATTAAGCTTTGATTAAGATCACTTTTTTTCATTATTTTTGATTTTAGTCATTATACTTCAAATTATATATTAAAAAATTTAATAGCATGTAAACAAATATAATTTTTCTTTTTCTAAATTAATACTGAATAAAAAATTATAGTAGACAATCATAGTTAAAAAATTATGCAATAATATTAAAAATATAAGATTAATTATATTATATTTGTTTATATTTACGTTAATAAAATTAATGATGGAAAAGTTAAAATTTAACTATGTATTCATTATTAAATGTTATGTTTAATAGAATTTTCCTTTTATTTATCTCACCATATTATTAGGTCTTGGAGGTAATTTAGGGCCATTTAATAATACATTTAAGGCATCTGGTGGTAACATTGGTGGTGGTAGTGATGGTGGTGGTAATGAATTTTCAGTTTTTATTTGTGAAAAAGGCTTTTTAAAATAATCCATATCTCCATTGGAACTTAATAAATCAAAATCATCTTCAAAGCCACTGCTTTCAGCTTGAGAATCTTTCCACATACTAAAATCACTGTTGAAGCTATCTACACTATTTCCATCACTACTAGATCTAAGAAAAAAAGTGTTCTTTACTAGTAAAATATGATTTATTTAATTTAATGTAATACAAACTTATGAGTAGACGTAGGAGATGTTTGAGGTGAACTAAGATCTATGAGACAACCAACTTGAGTAGTACTTGATTTATGAATTTCATTTGTCTTTCCAACCCAAGAAGGAGTTGGGACAGTGTGCTTAGTTTTAAGTCCAATTAAAGATGATAAACCAGCTTTTCCCTATATTATACATATTTTATTATTTAATGGTTAAAATAACAACACATTTTTTAAAGTACCATTAAGATTGATAGTATTGTTAAAATTGAAATTTTAAAAATAATATACCAAACAATTGACAGTAACCTATAATGGACATTTTTGTATTGATCATTATATAATAATAATTAATAATAATTAATAATATAATTTAATAGTTGTTTTCATTATAAGAATACATTAATTTGATGTGGGATATTCTGCCTCATTGTTATAGTTTATCTATTAATAACATACAAATAGTTTTACCTTTATTTTGAAAAAAAAATTGTATTTAAAAAATAACTCAAGAATAAAAACAAATATTGTATTAGTATTATTATTTAATAATATTATAAATAAAAAATTTTTAAGAAAAAAAAAAATTTTAATTGAAATAAATTATTATCTAGTGTATTTCTGACACTTTTTTTTTAATGAAAATTTATAAAACAAGACAAAAACATATTTATTAAGTTTATGTAATATTGTAAAACAAATAAACAAATTGTTATATATTACTTGACTCTTAGGCGGTAGCACAAACTTAGGTGGAGGTGGTCTAGGAGGAGGTTTCTTTTTAACTTGTTGTTGTAAACTACCCTGAGATTTTGACTGATTAAAAGATAAAACTTTTGCTAATCTTGATTGATTTCTAATAACATGCAATAAAAATTAATTTTTTTATTATACTATTATATTATATATTTTTTACTTACAAAGATTTATTTGATTTTGGTGGCGGAGGAGCAGGACGATTTGGGACCTTAGGTGCTGAAATGCGTAAAACTTTATGAGTAATACGAAAAATTATATTATATTAATATAAATTTCAAACATACAATTGCCGGAAGTGAAAGCAGTCCAATTAGCCATCTTGTAACTATATTTATTTTATTTTTCAAAATCTAAGCAGACGTATTTCGTTTCGAAGAAACATAGCAGAACATGTTTAACGTCACGACCTTCGAAACAGATATTTTTTTTCAATCACTATCTGCCAACACATTACGAATGTTTTGGCTAATGATATGTATTATATTTGGTAGAAATACATAACTTGCATTGTCGTATACAAATATTCACCAAGTTCTTATCTTGAAAAGTGAATATGAATAATAATAATAAAAGAATTAGTAATAATAACTATGTGTTAGTTTTGAACACTCAGTATAACCATTTGACAAATGTGAAATATAATAATTTTTTCATGGCATGTGGTCAGTTCTTTTTTATTTCTCCATGAGATGATTGTGTTTTATGAAAATTAAAGATTAAAGTATTCGTTTATAGGTTATGTTTGGTATTCTTTCATTTTATTAAATTGTTCAATTGGTAGGTGCTTTTTTCGTTTAAAGTTAAAGGATTTTCTTAAATTCAAAATGAGAGCCAAGGGAGATGTAAGTATTCTCAACGTCTAAATTATTATTACTGTTATCGACCTCAAATTATGAATAGATTATAGTATAAAAATGGAAGCGAGACATGTTATTAACTACTTCATATCACATGACATGTGGCAATGGAGTTAGATTTCATCCAGAACTTTCATTGTAATTTATTGTATTTGTTTGTAGTTGAAGGAATATGAAGTCATCGGTCGCAAACTGCCGACTGAAAAAGAAAAGACTACACCTTTATATAAAATGAGGATATTTGCTCCAGATCGCATTGTTGCTAAATCTCGTTTTTGGTATTTTTTAAGACAACTTAAGAAGTTCAAAAAGAGCACAGGAGAAATTGTATCTTTGAAAGAGGTATGTAATTATTTACTCACAGTCTCCCTTTTTTTTTTTCTGAAACTTAATTGTGTTATTTGATTTCATAGGTTACTGACAAATCGCCAACAAAAATTAAAAATTTTGGAGTGTGGTTACGTTATGATTCGAGATCTGGTACTCACAACATGTACCGCGAATACAGAGATACCACTGTTGCAAGTGCTGTTACTAAATGTTATAGGGATATGGGTGCAAGACATAGAGCTAGGGCTCATGCTATCCAGGTAAAATTGAATTTTATTTAACCTAATAATTTAAAAATTTAATTATATTTAACTTAACCTATCTAGAGATTTTCAATTATTAAATGTGTTGATATTATTTGTATTTAAAGTTTAACGTGATTAAATATTAATACTATATCTTCAGTATAAACTTTACACCTAAAACTTATTACTATAATTATTAAACTAATTACTTAATGTCAATGTATTAAAGTGGGTAAATTTCAATGAAGATTAAATTAACTGATTATTATTTTATAGATAAGTACATTTAAACTTTAAGTAAATAACATTTTTTTTATAAAATGTATCACCTGCTTATACAACTTTTTGGAGTTCTAATTTTTTTCATATTTAAGTTTATTCATTGTTTTAAATGTTCTACATTTTATTTGTATTCATTAATATTAATTTGGGGTTAGTAAGTAATTTATAAGTAGTTCGGCTGACTTAAAAATTTTATTATTTAAATTGCATTAATTTATTTCTAAACTAAAAAATGATTTCAAATTTAAAATCTTCATTTATATTTATTGCTATAATTATTCAGTTATTACATATATACATTGTTAATTGGAATTTTTGATTTGCTGGTAACCTTATTTCTGTCAGTTTCTGATCTATGCATACTAACTTGTAGAGTAACTTATTAAAAGTCCTTTTAGGAGATCTGTAACAAACAGTTAAAAATTAAACAAAACCCTCATCTTTTGACTGATTTCAAGTTAACATAATGACAAATTCAAATCAGTTTTCAGAAATATTTTTGCATAATTAGGTTGATTGGTAGAATGTTCAAAAAGTACTTAGTTTTAGTCAAATAAAACGTGTTAGATTCCTAATTGTGAACAATCATAATCTTAAATGTAGAAGACAGAAAAATATGAAAATATTGTTATTTTATACATAATGATTATAATGTGTATGACTATACAATGTTGTAGTTATTTGTCAATTAGTAAATATATCTGCTATAGCTAGTTGTACATGGTGTAGGAAATGTAACTTAATGTATATGTGACTTCGTCATAAAACGTATTGAGTCAGTTCTGATCAGACCGGCTCACTACACTGGCTTAGCTACTTCATTTCGATTACAGACGAGGACTTTAGTTTTTGACTTAATTATTTTCATATTATATTCATCTTTGAATATAATATTCATGACCGTTAGAATATTTTGTAATTCTTCACTCTCCGCTAACACCACTATGTCATCCGCAAACCGAAGCACATCTACTTTTTCATCTTGAATCTTTATTCCTGCATATATTAATTCACTTGGTTAACGGCTCCTTGTATATAAAAGTTAAATAAACATGGGAATAAGGAGTATCCCTACCTTTCGTCTTTCTTAATTTCTGTTGATTCCTGACTATCTCTATAGCGTATTACTCCTGTCTCGTTCTTGTAGAGACTTTTAATTATTCTTCGATCTGAGCTTGCAATTCCTGATTTCTTCAAAATCTGAAATAATGTTTTCCATTTTACGTTATCAAAGGTTTTCTCTAAGTCTATAAAAGCTATGAAAGTTGGTTTGCTTTTCCTATTTTGTTTCTCAATAACTTGTCTTAGTGCAAGTATAGCTTCCCTTGTGGCTCTTTGCCTCCTAAAGCCAAACTGGTCTTTGGCTGTCTTCAGTGTTTTCTATTCGTCTCAACACAATACGTGTAAGAATTTTTGAAGCATGAGAAGCAAACTCAATGTTCTATACTGTTCACATGTATTTGTTCTTGCCTTTTTGGGTATGGCTCTATTCTGCATTTTGTAAAATTTTGGGGTATTTTCCCAGTTTCATAGATTCTATAGACTAGTTCATATGTATGTTCATGACATTTTTTCTACTGTTTTTTATAAATTCTGCTGGTATTTCGTCTACTCCTATAACCTTCTTATCCCTTAACTCATTAAAAGCTTTTTCGAATTCCTCCCTCATTATGGTTCAATCTTCACCTACTGTGTTTAATCGATCTACTTCTTCTAATTGTATGTTTGAATCTTCTTCCTCTCCATATAGGTGTTTCAGCAATTCTTTCCATTGATTTGTTATTTCCGATTCTTCAAACAGAATCATGCCACTTTTCCCTTTCATACTTGTCAATTTTATTTTTCTGTTTCCGAAAAAAGTTTTTACTATTTCATATACATTGTCTATTTCCCTGATTTTAGCTGTATATTAACTTTTGTACAAATACTATCCAAAAATGCCTCCTTGCTTTTCCTACATTCTCTGTTAATTGCATTTCTTAGACTTCTGTATTTTTCCCTGCTTCGTTGATCGGTTGAATTCTTATATTTCCTTCTTTCATTTATCATTTTTACTATGTTGTCAATTATCCATTCTTTCCTAGCAGCTGTTTTCCTTTCTCCCAATACCTCTTCTACTGGCTTTAATAGGCACTGTATTATGTTTTCCCATCTATTATCCACATCGTTGATTTCTTGTATTATGTTGAAACTCTCTTATAGCTTTGTTTGTTTTCTCCCTATATATTTCCCTGGTGGCCTCATTTCTGAAGTTCATCACTTGGAGAGATTTCTTTGCTGTTTTTCGTAATTTCTTAAACTTGAGATTACAGTGCATCATTATGAGATTATGGTCATTGTCTATATCTGCACCTGGGTAGCTCCTACTATCTTTCACTTGATTTCTAAATCTTTCCCTAACCAGTTTGTAGTCTATTTGTGACCGCTTTGTATCACCGGAAGCTTTTCAAGTGTAAAGTCTTCTCTTATGATGTTGGAAGTGTGTATTTGTTATTGATAATTTATGTTTTGTGCAAAATTCTATAAGGGTGTTGCCTCTTAGATTCCTTACTCCTAGTCCATATTTACCAACTAAAATTAACTTAAAATATTGGGATTTCTATAACATGTATCAAAACTATTGAGCTTAGTAATTATTTTATTATAAAATTAATAGAATACTGCTGATTTCGAAATTTGTAATAAATTTAAAAAATGCAAATTTATTTATTTTTCAGATTATTAAAGTGGAAGTTGTGAAGGCTAAGAACACCAGAAGACCACATGTTAAACAATTTCACGACAGTGACATCCGTTTCCCTCTACCTCACCGTGTTGAAGGAAAACGTCGTCGTTATAACACTTTCTCTATTCGACGCCCGACAACCAGTTTCTTGTAAAATGGATATTATATTTGATTTTTCTGAATAAAAATTAAAACAATTAAATTTTTATACTTTATTTTATTTTGCATTTTGTTATTTTGGATGGTTATTTTTATATGAATTAGATAAGTTGATTTGATGTTCATTTTTATGATTATTTTGAAATTTGAAGAATGGAAAAAAAATTAAAAATGTTGAGTTTTTGGTACTACTTAAAGTTAAATGTTCATTGGTAAATAAAAATTTGTTATGAATGGTGATATCTGAAAATTACTTAAACATTAACTACATTAAATGAAGTTTCACATAATCGTATTAAATAAAATAAAATTAAACAACTATTATGTTTTTTGAAACTGTGAATTTAGTATTTTATCTCCATTGCCATGGTTTTCTAAAGTCATAGAAAAACTTGAAAAATACTTTTGTTATTTAAAGATTATGAAAGATTTTTTTTTTTTTGATATATTTGGTGAGTTGTTTATTAATAAATAATCGATTTTTCTTTTTTGTGTTAAGTACATAAGTATTATATTTTAATTTTTGCACTTAGATAAATTGATTTTATTCCAAGTTAATAATTCTTCAGTTATTTGAAATCAACTGTTAATTAATGTGTTAATTAAATATATAACATTAAATAGGTCTATCTTGCTGTAAACTAAATTAATTTTGATTTGTGTAGTAATATAGGTTTAACAAAGGTTGGTTTGATCATACATATTTGGAGAATTTGAGCTATTGACTTTGCCCCTAACATACTGTACTTAATTAAAAGAATTACAATCCTCTTGACCTGAACATTATTTTGTTAGTACTTGATGAAACAATATTTAAGAAACAGCTTAATATTCGAGTTATTATAAAGTCATGCATGTTGAATTTTAAAACCATGATTACATTGGTATGAAATGTTTTTGATTATTAATCAAGTACTAACTATTAATGTATATGTAGAATAGATTAAATATATAATATATTTAATCTATATATGTAGGAAGTATAAATTAATAGTCCAGCTTGTGCAATGAATAAAATTGGGCAAGGTTTCAATTCTTATCTTTATGATAACATAATATCATTAAATGTGATAAGTAAATAAACATTATTTGGTATGATAGTTGATAACACTTTTAAAAGATTTAACCAACTTCTGAAGTAAATTTTTATTTATAAATAAAAATATGAATTTATAAAGAACATTTGCATTCTTGATCATTATAATGAATGGAACCAAAGACTATGATAAAAAATATCAGGAAACTTTCCGTTATACATTTGCTACGCTTAAGATTCCTGAAAGTTATATAATTGAAGTACCTGTCGATATACCTTTTGAAGGCAGTGTAAATGAACTAAGTCATAGAATTATAAACGGATTTAACTTGCCATTATATGTCATAGAAGGTAAATATATTATATTATGTCAATACAATATTATTAATGACATTCCATTTCTAGAACTTTCTAGTGAATTACAAAAATTCATAGACAAAAGTTCAATTGAAGTTTACAACCGTCAAACAGTTGAAGCAATAGACTGTATTAAAAATGAAACTATAGAAGTAGAAGACATTGTTAAATACTGGGAAAAAGCATTTAAAGAGGTAAGGTATAAATTTTTTATTATATTACATTAGTTTAATTTGTATTTAATTTAATATTATTTAGGAAACCTTCTCATTTACTGATAATAAAGGACCAAGTAATGATCAGTTGTTTGCTTCTGCTTTTCACAAGTTGGCTCATTCAGGACCTTCTTTAGATGCAATACTACACATAGAGTATGGCTATGCTCAAGCAGTTCAAGATATTATGTGTAGAAAATCTAGACAAGTTAAATCTTTAACAAAAACGTATAATTATATTTTAGATAGATTTTATTAGTTTAATTTTAATGTACATAATCATTTTTATGTAGTCAAACTGAAGAAATGAATTATGCTATGGATGGATTAAATAATTATAGTACAGAAGAAGATATCAATGCTTTAGCACTAAAGCATTTTGATGATCAAACATTAATTCAAGTAAATAAATTATTTTATTTTGTAAAATTTACTTTAGTATTCTATATAATATAGTGCCCTCCTCTCTATATGGTAGAGCCACGTTACTCATTGTTCCACAATACAATCTTAAAAAATTATGTAACATAGGCTATTTAAACCAAACTGTTAACTTTAAATGACTATAACTATAAAACTAATAATGAGCGCTAATTTTTGTTTGCATCATCAAATTCAGTAATGAAAAATACATAAGACAAAAAAAAAAATTTCAAAATTTAAGGTGCCCTATAAAGTAGAAATATTCCATATATTATTTAGATTATGCATACCAGAAATTATAAACTTATTTTAACTTAATCAAAATGTTGGTAGTTTATGTTAACTTCATAAAATTTTAGTTGTATTTTACATTTATTATTGGTATATTGGGCTCTATCTAGTGGCAGAATGAATTTTTATGATGTTGACTATCAACATTTTAATTTTATTACATAAAATTTCATATATTTTAATAGTATAATAGCGTTCATTATTTTGCTATTTATCAGGAGAACCCTACAGACTATAGTCAAAATCTGGTAGATATTATTACCCAATTGGTCGTGAGTCAGTAGTCTCCATTACATTACCTCTGATTGTACAAATAGTATTTTTCAGCCATTTACTGAGTTAAAATAAATTATTTTTAGAAGATTTGGATTATTATTATTAATCATTAATATACTAAAATCATATAGGTCTATTGTAATTATAATATTACAAAACTATCTGATTTTTTTTTAAATTATCTTGTTTCTTCATACTAATGTTTTGTATCTGATTCATGACACTATTTATCTAACTGTCATTGAATTATCAAGATTAGGCCATGACTTATAATAGGAAATTGAAATAAGATTATTAAATCAGGATTCAGTATTAAATAAAAATGATCAATCATTTATAGTGTAAAATGGATTTTTTTTCACCAAGAATGTTCTCTTCAGGACATTCAATTTATTTTAGAAAATATAATAGAATGAAAATTATTATCAGAAGTATAATGGTAAAATTCAAAGTTTCAGTCCAATAATGAACAATAGGTACAATTATAAAATTAAATTCTCTATTTAAATAATTATTGACTAAGAAAACATCCAAAACTAAATTGTTATTAAATGCAAATATAATATGTATATTTTACATTATTATTTATTTCTAGTTGTTTGAAATCTATTTTTTTTATTAATTTATATTAGGGTAAATGGAATAGTAGATTGGATACTTTAAAACAAGAACAGCGAACCGGGTATAGAGAATGGGTTATGAAATCTGTAGAAGAAATGCAAGGAGTTGATGGATTATATTCTCCTATTGGGTGAAAATAATAGGATTTTTTTCTTTTTTTTTTGTAAGGATTTATATATATATTTAGAATAATAAATTTATGTAGGAATTCACCAGTTGGAGTTGTTGCAAATGGATTTACTATTTCAAATATGTCATTATATGATATGGAAGAAAGCTTTACTATACATCTTGGGTCACAAATGAAATCCACCCATAATATTCGTATTATGTCAGCAGATACTTTAAATCTGTTAAGATTGACATTACATGAAAACGGGTATGTAGTTTTATAAAATCAATAGAAAAAATTTAATGTGTCAAAGTTAATTGTTATATTAAATAAGTACAATGAAATTAAATATTCTTATAGAACAGTTGTGCATCATCCTCAAAGATTACAAACAGTACTTGAATTGTATTCTCAAGATCTTAAAGGTCTTATTTTATTCATTGATACCAATAATTTAGATTTTTACTCTGGACTAGCAAAGGGTAATTTGGAAATACTATTTATATATTTGATATACTATACTGACATATTTTTGTTGCAGAGTTTTTTGATATTTGTGAAGGTAGCACAGAATTCCATTTTAATTCTTTACAAGATCAATTAGAGATTATTAAGTCAGATCTCAAAGTAGCTGTGGAAAATCGTAAATACAAGGGACCTGTTAGTAATTTCTTATCTCCAGAGTTGCAGGTAAATTAGTAAATTATAGGAAAGTATGTATTAAATTAATATCAAGTCAAATTATAGGCTCGGCGAAATAAATCAAAACTATTACAATGTGGTGATGTTTATATTACAAAACATTCAAATTTAGCTTCTGTTCACCTTGTATTTCATATGGTTATTGATGACTCATTAAAATCAGGTTTGTTATTCAGTGATAAAGTTGTTTGTTTATAGAAGAGTACTATAATATTTATAATAATTAACTGTTTTAGGTGATATCAACTCAAGACATCCTGTAATCTTGGGATTACGGAATATTTTAAAAACGGCTTGTTCATATGATATTACTATGATAACTATTCCATTATTTTTAACACATGAAATGACTGAAGTAACTATGAATACTGGTTATTTTACTTAGGGTGAACATATAAAAATATAAAAAAATTATTATTTTCTTTGAACTATATGATTACAAAGTATAAAATCGATATAATTTTAAATAATCTTATAAAATAATCATCCTATAATGAACACAAAATATATATGAAGCATAATTTATTGTTATTTATTTAGTTAATATGATAAATTTTAAATTGAAAATCACAATTCCATTTGAATCAAGGTGTATGGTCACCCTAAGAATTATATTAAAAAACTAAATCGATTGAATAATTATTATTTTTAGGATATGACAGTTCCTTGGTGTCAGAAACGGGCAGAATTAGTTTTAAAGTGTGTGAAAGGATTCATGATAGAGTCCGTATCATTAGGTGGATCGGAGTTGAAGACTATTCAGTTTTTAGTTCCAAAAGTAAGTGGTTAACTAAAAAATATTAATATATACAAATAAAAAAATATCAAATAAAATAATATTATCAGGGAATATCTGAAGAAGTATTTGGAATATTAGCCACAATGGTTCCTACCATATTTAGAGTATCAACTCCACTTGTGTTCAAATCATCAGAAACAGAAATTAATTCCCAAATTAAGAACAAAAAAAATACAAAAAATAAAAGAAACTCTTCATCCAAGTAACTTATCCTCTAAAAATTGATCAAATTATAAAATACTAATATGTTAATAATACTATTTCTATATGTCTATGTGTCGAATACAACTATATCATTGGGAATATATTATTAAAATTAAAATTATCATGTTTTATAGCAATCTTATATAACCTATTATATTATTGTTAATATATTATTTTACTTTATTACTAAATTTTTTAATTTTGGATTTAAATAAAAATACAAATATGAAAATATTATTATAAATTAGTTTATAGTTATAACACAGATTTATATTTAATGTAAGCTATGGTTATAATGTAACAGTACTATTTTTATAGTACTTAAATGGTAAGAAATATTTACATGGAAAAATACTGTAATGGGCCATAGTGTAAGTTGTCAATTAAATTTACTGTAAGCAGTGTTAAAAATGTTTAGTATAATTACAGAGAATAAAGGTATAATTTTTTAAGTCATCATTTTTTTTACAATAACAAAATAACTTAAGAGATGAATGCTTTGGTTGCAATGTATAATAAAATCAATGTTATAACAAGTTGTTTTGTTGTAGTCTATGTGCGGTAAAATTATTAAATAATAATATTGTTTTGGACATTTTTCAACCATATTTTTTTTACTAAAGTGTGATTCTAAAATTATTATTTTTATGTATCAAAAAATCATTTAATGAGATTAATTATTTGTACAAGTGATATTAAAAATTCAAATTTGTTTTATATGTACACCTGATATGCAGATTTATTAATCTATAATATGTTTATTGAAAAGGAAAGAACATTTTATAATTAGTAATTTTTCTAAAATTTAAAAAGTATTACAGGAATAATAATATGATATATATATATATATAGAAATTCTCTTAATATAGACAATGGTTTGATAAATATTAAATCATTGAATATCAAATGTAACAAGATAACAATGTTTAATACAATATGAGAGAAAATATTTTAAAAAAGTATAGGTAAAATCAACATCTTTTTTGAAAAATTAGCATGGCCGATACGTTGTACTGAACACTGACCTGACAGCGTTCAACATAATCATGGGCGTAGCGAGGGTGGGGCAGGGGGCACTTTCCCACCCCTGCGCCTCAAACTGAATTATATTTGTTTATACCAAACGTGTAAGTTTTACATTAAAATCAAAAATTAAATAAGACAATTCTAAAAATAGTTTAGTGGGACCGAGTGTTATCTACACGTGTAATCATTTTGACGTTTTATGTGTTATCCAATGGTCTATCTGTAGATTATTTGAATTACGAGTTTAACACTAATCGCTTTATGTTTTTGTCTTCCCCTGATTTAAGTCTTAGCTACGCCCATGGACATAATATTTTATGTCTATGGCACGGTCATATAACAGAGTGGTCTACGGTATTGGAAGAATTTTAAAATTAAAGAAAAATTTTCCTACTCTCAAAGTATAAATAATTGACCTGGGAAACGTATTGATGAATAATTTGTGTTATCCGAGATAATATTATCCAAGTCCTTAGTGCCCCTAACGTTATCAAACAGATCGCGCTCGATGTTCATCATCTCGGCACCGCGAGTACCACTGTTCTCAGCTATAGATCTATTCTGCGGTTAAAGATCGTCGCGGATTCTACCACTGCCTCGAAGGTCGTCTTCATCACCGCTCACGGGCTGGACCCCGGGACTATCGACGGCGGTTCGCAGACCGACCAGCCCAGGACGGCGGCGGCGGCGGCGTTCCGTTCGTTTATTTAAAGATACACGCGACCAACAGGTGTTAGCACCTGATCGCTAAGATCGCGGCGCACGTTGCATTTCGACTCGTGGTTACGGCCTAGACGGCAGCGGCGGCGGCGACCAATCGTGTACCGCGGAGCAACCGAACGGTCGCCATGGTTTCCATTGTCGGTCTTCGTCGCGCGTCCGCCGGTGTCCGCTCGCCGCCCGTGCCCATACAATACACGTTTCGTCGTGTCGCCGTGAGCCCGAGCTCTAACGATCTGCGTTAGCGCCCACGCACCACCGGACGACGGACGTCAGTGTCTGCGATGTCTTCAGGCGGATCGGCCGTCATTACGATTTCGCCTCCGGCGAATCCTAAGGTGGGTACATCGTGCGGTCCAACTCTTATGTTAATCATTTTGTCTCGAATAATTATTATTATTATTATTATTATTATTATTATTATTATTATTACTATTATTACTATTATTATTACTATTATTATTCAATGTGTTGAACTTCGACATAGATTTCTGTATGCTACGACGATGAATGTCGCCAAGATGAAGTAAATAATAAAAATAAAAATGGCCGTGAAACGCACGCGCGCGCGCGCCGTCGTCCCGTCCGAAAATCGAATCAGCACATTCTCCTATGACGTACCTACTGCGTGAGAGATCGAAACTACCTACCACTATCGTTATCCAATACACGTTTTAATACTTATAGTTTTTCATATCGTTCCTCTGGTGCTTACGTCGTGGTCACATATAAGTCTTAAAGATCATCGATTGATCGATTAACTGTCGGACGATGGATTGCGACTTATTCCGCTGAATGATGCATTCTGCACCATGGGTGCTTGTGATTTCGCTCTCGAATTATTATTGCCTTCCTACGTTCTGACCGTAGTTCACATGGGTAGTTGTGTAAACAACAGGTATATCTAGTTCGATTTCTACGCGTTTCGTTTTCAAATTTCCCGGGCGCGTACGAATTGTGTTCCGCAGCGATTATTTTTTCGTTCCTGTATTGTTGTGTTTGTCACATTATGTGTACGGTGGTTGGGGTGGTCGTGTCCGAATTTGAACTTTACCTAGGAACTAATGGTTGATTAGAAATTATTGTATTTATCCTAGTATGTTTTGAAGGTGTCAGAACCATTAGATCTGGGTTGATGAGTTATAATAAGAAACTCGGGTTCATTAGAAAATTACATAATTAAATACATAATTTCTTTAAATTCATAAAAAGTATTTTAAGAAACTGTAAACTGTATTATATTTTTCAATTTTGTTATTCCTTCAACAAGAATATTAATTTGGAATGAAAGTTTATAAAAGAAATAGTTATTAATTTGTATATTTCACTATTTATTAGTAGTAAATTTTTTTTATGAAATAAATTTTCTTTGAAAGTTTTGTAAAATCAAGATTTGTTAAATAAATCTTATACTAATACACATTACTTGTTGTAACAATAAATTCTATTTTGTTTAGATAGAAATTTTTTTCATAGTTAATTAGAATGTGATACATTGAGTTTATTTTGAATTTTATCTTAAATTTTTCTATTACTGATTTATTATAAGTAAAAAATGGTAATTTATAAAGTTTTAAATGATAAAATAAAATAATTTTATTATATACTAGAGTAAAAAAAAATCTTATGAAATAGCAACTTTATGCATGGCAATTATATTGATAGTAACTCAAGAGCAAGTATACAATTGATGGTTGGGTTGTTAATAGGATATCAGTTTTATATAGTTTTTTAGTGTAGAAAAGTTGATAGTTTAACTTTAAACTTTTTCTAAAAGTAAAAATATAAGAGGGTTGCTACATAAGTTGAAGTAACTTAAGTAGGATTTATGGGAATGTTGTGTAATACATTGATTGAATATGTCTTGTGGTAGGTACTGATAATTATTTTTAACAATCATATTACAGTTACTAAAAAGTTTCACAAATCATTGTAGTGGATATGTAGTGTTGATACATACAATTTGTGTAAATTATTTTTTCAGATAAATTTAAGTAACTTTAATATTTACGTTTAAAGTTAAAATTTAAATTCACGGTAAATAGTGAATCATAAAATATGTACACTTAAAAAATCTTCATTTCAATTAAAATAAAATAAAATATAAAAAAATATTAGTAAACATTGTTAGGTACGGTATGTTTGTTATAACTAAAATGTATATACTAATTTGAATTGTTGATGGTTTAAAATTTTTATTTTCAGTTTATAAATAAGTTTTATATGTTTTCAGGACAAAAAGATTTATGTATGGAAAGCATGAAGTTGTTGCACATGGTTTAATTATTCAAATAAAATAATTTGCTAGACTTTGTTATAATGATTGACTGGTAATTGTTACATTTTTATAATTTACTAATTAGTATTTACAAATATCTTATTTATTATAAATTGTAATTTATTACAAAACATGTAGTTGTAGTAGATATATATTTGAAATTATTAAGGATAATATACTTTTTTATGTTATATAACTTTTGATATTAGTAAAATTAATTTTATTTATATTTTAATTACTATTTATCTTTATAACTCAATTTTAATCAGGTAGGTTATATTATTTAAAATGAGTTAGTATTCTTGTTCAATATTTTTTATCAGAATTTGTGTATATAATTGGTTATTTTAATTTGTTTTTAATAATTATTATAGGTATGTGAAACTATTAGTAAACCATCCACGTAAAGTAATAGCAACTGTAGTGTTGTTATGTAGCAGTACTATTCTTATACCGTATTTTATTGGGCGCTTACCTCAGTTTTCACATCCAGAACTTGTAAGTTTAAAATATTTTTGTAATAATTTAATTGATTAATATAATGATTTAAAAGTTAAATTTTATTATTATAGGCATTATGTATGTTTACAAATTTATTTTACTTGTTGAATAATTGTTATGTTTATTATTTCATAAATAAAAATTAAAAATTAAATTTTTTCAGTTTAGTGCTTAAAAGACACGTCATGCAAATTATATATTATTTTAAAATCTTAAACGTTTATAAAACAAAATTTAAGTACATTTATTTTGTCTTATTTTACTATATCCTAGGAGTTATTTATTTATTTTTTTATTGGGTTATTTAGATTATATTGCTACACATTTTTATTGGTTTGAAATGTATTTAATATATTGATTCTATCCAGTTCAGTGGAAAGCTAAAACTAATAATCAGTTTTTAAAGTTATTTGAAAACCAAAGAAAGATCATGGTCTAATTATATTTTTAAAATATGTATATATATATATATATATATACATACATACAGAAATATTATTACTAATAGAAATTTTTTTCCAAATTCTAAATAGGGTTTTGAAACTCGTGGAACTGAAATTGGTAACCGCCAAGTAACTTGGGACAACTTAATAAAAGCATTGGAAAAAGGCACTGAGTTAATTGATGATGTTACACGAATACCAATTAATATTTTACCACAACAATATGCTGATATGAATTTAAGGAAAAATGATATTTCAGTACAATATGTAAGTAATTTTTAAGTATATAATTATTTCTTTCTTTCTTGACTTTACAACTCTTTAAGAGTTTTGACCGCCATCGTCATCGTTCTATAATAGTCATGATCCTGTACTCTATCTTCCCAATTTGTCTCTTCCAGTGTTTCTAAGTCCTTCCTTATTCCATCCATCCATTGATTTCTAGGTCTTCCTCTTGGTCTTTTCCTTGTCGGTTGCTGTTCAATTGCTGCTCTCGTATTATTGGTTTCTGTTTTCCGCATGTTATGACCAAATTATTTGAGTCTTTGACACTTAATGTGGCTTGTTAATAGTGGAACTTCAGTGATTTCTCTTAGTTCAGTATTTTTTCTTCTACTCCATTTGTTTAGCTCACTATCAAACATTGGACCACAAATCTTCCTCAGTATTTTATATTCAAAAACTAGCATTTTCTAATTGTATAGTAGTGGGCCATATTTCACAATTATAAGTTATAATTGGTCTTATTATGGTCATGTACAATCTAATTTTAGTTTTTCTGGAAAATAATTTTGATCTAAAAAATTTTTGTAATGCAAAATAAGCCCTCTCTGCCTCGCGTATACGGCTTATGATTTTGGTATTAAAGTCATTGTTGGTGGTAATTGTTGTTCCAAGGTACTTAAACTCTTTAACTTTCTCAAAGGTATAGTCATTAATAACCACGTTTTCTTCCCCATTGAGAAGTAATTCCATTACTTTTGTTTTATCTTGATTTATTTTTAACCCGACTGATTTAGCACCTTCTATGAGTGTGTTTGTATTCTGCTCATATATTTCCATACTATCTCCAATTAGGTTTAAATTGTCAGCAAATCCTAGTATATTAATTTGTATGGCGCCAATATTGGTTTCCAAGTTGTTATTTTTTACATTACGCATTATTTTTCTAATGATATATTAAATAATAGTGGTGTGAGCGTATCCTCTTGTTTCAAGCCAGTTATGACTTCAAACGCCTTGGACAGCATTTGGTCCACTCTCACTTGGTATTTCGTGTCATTCATGCACAATTTTGTTAGAGTGATGAGTTTTCTCGGGAAACCAAACTCTTGCATAATATTGTAAAGACTATCATGGTGTATGCTATCGTACGCTTTTTTGAAATTGACAAACACTTGCCATATGTTTTGTCTAAATTCATATTTTTTATTGACTGCCCCACTATTGCCTCACTATATAATTATTTAACTACATTTATATTATTAATACAATATGCTGCTGCATGTCTTAAACATCTAAAAAGAGATTATAGTTATAAAAAAAAATATATTTTGAACTATATTTTGAAATTTTTGTTTGGCTTTCTATACTTTATATAATATGACTATTATCAACATTAATGTTTTTAATTTTTATGCCATACTTGTTTCTATACTCTTATAGATAGTAGTTTGGCTTATTGTTTCTAAAATGTATATATACTTATAAAATGGGTTATTTATGCTTATTACATTTACTTTAATGATTATTTTTGGGTGATCAGTTTAGACGAAAGTAAGTAGTGAGTATAGTTTTATGTGTATTTTATGTGTTTTTACAAACTTTAAATTTTTATAAACATAAAAGAAGTGATACATTTGTTTTATAATTATAAATATTTATTATTTTATTTTTAGAAAAATTTAAATCATAACTTGAAAACATCAAATGAAGATATAAAGAAATTACAACATAGTTCAGTAATAGATGATGAAATATTTGAAGAAACTGAAATGATGACATTGAGGAATGATAATAAAAGAAGGAAGAGTAGATTAGATTTTTTTTGTTCCAAACCAAGTATGTAATAATTTAATTTACTTGAATTGCATAATTTATTATAATGCAGTATATATATATATATATATAGTTATTAGAATATAATATAATATTTTCACCTACATAGAGTAAAATATAGACATATTTATAATTTTAAGATTCCAGATATATATTTTTCTCTTTTTCATAATTTTGGTTTAGATTTCTCTTAATAAAATAAAAATAAAACACCATTTGACAGTAATAATATGCATTTATCGATCCAAACAATTTTGTCTGGTTAAGTATAATATTTAATTATTTTGAAAATGTATATTTATGTCATCAAATTGTTTTAATTATGTAAAACTAATTTTACATGTATTTGATGACTGGACAGAATGATTAGACAATTTGTGTGTAGTACTATTAATAATAATATACTATTTTTACAAAATGAATATTAACAAATTGTGTTACCAGTATAATAAACTGAATTCTATGTTTGTTGAAATCGATATCAGTGGTCTGATCTAATATATAAATACTATTTTCAATTTATTTTTAGTCTATTTTCCTTATGCCTTAAATAAATCTTTATTAATTTATTAATCAACAGTTTTATATATTTTTTTCACATATTTTTTAATTAAAAAAAGTAATTTACAATTTGTGTTTTCTTGTTATGCTTATTATTTTTTTAATACTTTTCATTTGTATTTAACAAGTAAATTATTTGAATTCAAACAATAGTTTAATCTTTTATTAGTTATAAATCTAATTACCACGGTTTTTTCTAAATTTTCTTCCAACATAGATAAGATTATAAATGCTTATTATGTTATATTAATATAACTAAAAAAATGTCTTATAGGTAAATATGTTTTCATATTTTATTGTATCTTAGGTTATATTTTACAAAAATACAATTTTATTGAAAACTAATATTTTTTTATCCAATTTGTATAGTGCATTGATGTTTATTATTTGTATGAAAGTGCACATAAAAGTAAATATAATGAACTTAAAATGTGATAGGCAAACTTTGATGTTTTTTTATGTATTTTTCTACTATTGAAATATTGCCTTTATAACTAAGGTTTAATTGTATTTTTCAATTTTTTAAACTTCATTTGTACATTTACTCCATAACTAATTTGATATTCTATACACGATAGCTTTATTACATTAAATTATATTTAAAATAGAAATTATGAATAGTGATTAGTTTATATTGTGTATAAAGATATGAAGAAAAAATGGTGTTTATGTTATATAGCTTTTATAAAATTGATCATTATAAATGCATGATTCAACCAATTATGATTCATTATGTTAATAAGTGTACAATAAGTATACCAATAATTGTTTAGTTGTATAACAATAGATGTAAGAGATTTGTTAGACTTTATTCATTATTGTTGTAAAGTTATCTACTAGGACAATAATATAACTTAATTGCTTTATAAAAAGACTCATTAATTTTTCTGGCCATGGTCAACTATATTAAAATAATATTATTTAATTTGTCAAACATATTAATAATTATTCCATGTAATTACTATAATTTGAATATATTTAATTATCATTTATAAGGGTTTACCATTGTTCATAATGTTTGAAGATTTTTCCATGTAGCCAAATAATTTTAACTTCTTCGTAAGAAAATATTTGACAAAATAGTAGTGAGACTATATTTTTTTTTAAATTGGTATAAGGGGTTTAATTTTTAAATCATCAATATTCTATATTGCTAATTATGCTTTGTTGAACTCTTAACCACTTATTGGACATAACTATAATTTGCTTTAGAACAATGTATTTTAAATATTTTAGTAAGCACATTAAACTATTTTAGATTAATAATTGTCCCAGATAGAAATGAAATATATTGCTTACATTAATTTTTAGTTTTTTTTTTTAAACATTAATTTTTTTCAATTTTAAATTTTTTACTACACAATTAATTTCTATGTTTGAAATTTTTCAAATGTTATAATTTTGTAGCATATGATCATGCAAGAGTTGTGTTTACTCTCAATGAAGGCGAAAATCTTCTTACATACCAAGCGGTCAAGGATATGTGTCTTATACAAGAACGCTTAGAAAACTTGGTGGCATATAAAGATGTTTGTGATGTACAAGATCATGCATGTTGTCCACCATGGTCTTTAGTCAATTACATCACATTGTTAAGAAAACATAAATCATGTTCAGAAATTACAGTAAATAAAATATCCGTATAATTGTTTCATTTACTCTTATTTATTCTTTTTTTTTTTAGCCTAGGGATATTAATGCTACTATGGTGATACTTGAAGGGTGTGCTCATTATTATCACGATAATGAGTTGTTAGAATGGAAAACTGGTATTCGAACCATACCACGTCAATGTAATCAATTTAATGCAGTTTATAATTTGATGCACTATCATTTAGATGTGAACTTCATGCCACCACATGTAATTATTGAAAGTATTTTTTTTATAATTAGTAAAGAAAATACATAAATATTATTTGAAATTGCATAGGCTTCTACTAATGTTTTAACAAGTTCAATGATGTTTTTACCATTTGGAAAAGGATCTATTGTTCATGTTTACAAAGCCATGAAAGATGCTAATTTATCAACACCATTAATAAGTATTTCAGCAATTGATTTTGGTAAGAAGCATTTAGAAATAATTTTCAGTAAACAATGTGGAAGTTTTATATTAATTGTCCTTTTATTTTGGTTTTATATTATAGGTATTAAAGAAAAATTATTCGATATTGAGCTTGTGAGAGACATATATTTAATTTTTTTGAGTACCTTTTTCATTATGTTGTGTGTATTATTCTACACATGGTCACTTATAATTACCATTGTTACTTTTTTAAATATTTTATTTTCTTTATCAGTTTCCTACTTTATTTATACTTTTGTTTTCCGTATACATTTTTTCCCATTTATGAATGTCCTTGCTATCATTGTGCTCATTGGAGTTAGTGCAGATTCTTCATTCATCATGTGTGATGTATGGAAAGTTATCAAGATCAATGATCAGGCTGATTCATTAGTTAATGTGATTTCTAAGACGTTAAGACATTCGCTGCTTTCCATATCATTGTCCACAACAACAACATTTTGTGCTTTTGCATCATCATTTCTCAGTGCTATTAATGGAATAAGTTGTTTTAGGTATGTTCATTAAAAAAATATCTAGTTAAAAAAAAATTAAATACATTTTTTTTTTTTTAGTATATTTTCAGCCATGGCTGTTTTTGTAAATTTATTAATAACCGTAAGTCTTTTACCATCATGTATTGTGCTTTTAAGTGCAAAGCATAGGCCCAATACTGTATTATTTGATATCGGGTCAGTTAATAAAATACGTTCAATAGAACAAGTGCTACGTGGAATTCAGACTTCATTTAATGCATGGTTATTGAAAATTGTTTTTCGCTTTCGTTGGGTGTGGATAGTATTTTTTTTCATCTTGGGTATTTTAAGTGCTTCTATAATATGGATATGGCCAGGTATGAAGTTACCAGAATCTGTGGAATTTCAGTTGTTTCGAGAGTCCCATCCTTTTGAACAATATGATCTAGTGTATAAAAATCAATTTTGGTTTGAAAGAATTTTAAGAGTAAGTATACAATTAAATACATGATTAAATATAATACAGTTAAATTTAAATTGTATAGATTGACAACAATCCAGAAAACCGTGTTCCATTACGATTTGTTTGGGGCTTATATCCCAATGATACTGGTAATTATTTGGATCCAGAAGATCACGGAAGTCTTGTATATGATCCAAATTTTGATATGGCACATCCCAAGTCTCAAAGTTGGTTATTGCAATTTTGTGTGCATTTACGTATGCAACCCTTTTATCGAGCTGTTGGAGGATTACACTTGACAAATTGTTTTATGGAAACTTTTGTTGAATGGATGAGTCAGACATGTGTAAATAGTGTTGATCAAAATCGCTGGCCATGTTGTAACACCATTGAGTTTCCATATCCAAGAAATGTATTTCACTTCTGTATTGTAAAAGCTATGTATATTGTTTACAATACTCCAAGCTCCATATTTGTTCCTTCTGCAGCTGGACCTAAATTTTCAAATCCATTATTTCATTCAGAAAATGAAACACTTATACCAATAATAAAAGCTGTTGTTGTGGAGTTTGAAAGTAATTTTGCTTTTACTACATCTTATGTCGAAATGGAGAACTTTTACAAACAAGTAATTTTCTTTTTATCAATTACTTCTATCCTGTGTTAACATTAAAATATCTCACTTTTTATTTAATTTAATTTTAGGTTGAGTCTTGGTCATCTAAAATGATGGAAACTGCTCCACCTGGTCTTAGAAATGGCTGGTTTTATAGTCATCTTGGATTTTATGACCTACAAAAAACATTAATTGAGGACACTGTTATGTCTGCATTTATTGCACTTTTTCTTGCTTTTGTTATCATGTTCTTTGTTACAACAAGTATTTCATTAACTGTTATCACTGTGATGTCTATATTTTTTATAATTTGTACTACTATTGCCGTGTTAGTTCTGATGGGTTGGCATCTTAATGTCTTAGAATCCATTGCTACTTCTGTAGCTATTGGTTTATCCGTTGATTTCAGTCTACATTATACAATTGAATATCAGCTAGCTTGTGAAGATTCACCAAGAGCCACAGCTATATCTAAGGCGTTGTCCTTAATGGCTTGTCCATCATTGATGGGTGCTATAACAACAGGCGCTAGTGGAGCTTTCATGTTGCCTTCAGATGTTTTACCATATGCTCAACTTGGCATATTTCTGATAATCATAATGTTTATAAGTTGGTTCTATTCAACATTTTTCCTAGTATCATTATTGTCAGTATTTGGTTCAGATTATGATCATGGTCCGTATCCCTATCGGTGTTGTAGAAAATTAAAAAACATTAATGTGAATGAACGACACAAACACCGTGCAAGACATGCTTCTCCATTTTCTAACGTTGCATCAGAATCAACTGTATCATGTATAAGCACTGCTGTTGTAAATCAATCAATTGCGCATGAATTGGATACTTTGACTGTTCCAGGGAAATGTCAACCATCACACTCCAAAGCTGCTGCTTCATGTTTATACATGAATATTGATGATGATAATATGTTAAAAAAACCTGAAATTAATGTTGTACACATTTAATGTTCACCCTTTCTTATATATTTTATTTTTTACTGAATATTATAATAATTAATAATTATAGTAATTATAATTATTAGAATTGCTTGTGCTCAATTAATTGATTATTAGTTCATATTAAATAAATGTTTATTTACGTATGTAATCAAAATTTTCTAAGTATGGAAACAATTAGTTTGGCAAGAGTGTATACTGATACTTTTTCAGAGAGAGATGGGAGGGGTTAAGATTCAAATTTATATTAAAGAAACGTTATTTGTTTTTTATAAAATTGATAATTAATTATATAACTGAAATTTCAGAAGAAACCTTCAGAAATGTTTGTCTGTAATTTGATATATTATTTTTGATCTCTTTTGTTTATAAAATTAATTGTTTAAAGTTTTTTTTATTAATTTATGAAATATTTTTTAGAGTCTAATTAGTGTATATTTAGCTTTTAAAATATTTTATGTTACATAATTTATATGTATAAATATTTATTGTTTTAAAAATACAAATAGTATGAATGTATACGGATTCCAATAAGTATATATTGATTAATCAGTAAATATTGAAAAAAAAAAGGAAAATTGATTTTATTAGTTTTTAAATATTGGCTTTTTAAAATAAGATTGATTTATTGAATAGTACCTTTGCAATTATGAATAGTTCTAAGCTAAAGTTATATTTATGTCGAATTAAGAAGTAATTGATAAGTGAGATTGAAAAATATAACATTAAAATACAATAGTCCTTTTGATTTTTTAATTTATATTTTAATAGATCTTGTTCAATTTATTGTTATGAAATTATATTGGTGTTTTTAATATTGCTCATTAGCATTATGGTAATGTAAAAAAAAAAAATTGTTAACATAGTATTTGGGAATGTTATATCAAAAAGATGTTCTTTATTGACTCAAATTATTTAATTGCATTAACTATTTAATAAATTTATGTAATATTTAAAATTCTGATTTTTGACATTAACTTGATACAAAATAAAAAAATTATTAAGCAAGTTAATTTTATTAAATTTGGTTTCATTATTATGCTTGAATTTAATATGTTATACATTACTTAGAATATTGTATATTTTCATTAATATTTATATAAATAAACACATTAATTACTATGTACAAATTGATATATAAAACTTATATTGAATAAAATTAATTTTTTTTTTTAATTTTTAGTATAACTGAAAAAAAATACATAATTATTTAAATTATTTATTGTATCATTTATTAATTTAAGTGTTCTTTGCTATTTTTTTCTACTTTCACTTATTTTAACTTAAGTATATTTCTAATATAATTGATATCACTTAAATTAACAAATAACAGATTAGAAAAGTTTTAAGTGACACAATCTTACTAGATCCTGTATAATTAGTGTGTTACTAAATTCGTCAGATTGGTCAGCCGCTGGTTTTGACATTCCTAATTACAGCAGATGGCCAATCCGTTGGAGGGGAGGTAATCAAGCAGATTGACTTATTAGCAATCTGCTATTTTACGGATTGACTGAAATGAAACGCGCTGGATTTGATAAAAATTATTCCCGCCAAAATTATTGTTATTGAATCTGTCAATTATCATCCGTAGGTACTTATAAGTTTTGTCGTCAACTTTAGAAACTTGAAATCACAAGAAATGAATGATTATATCCAATTAAACTTGACACATGAAGAAAATTTTTATACAAATCTTTTTGATATAAACACAATGTGTTATCGTTTGACGACGGTAAGTACTAAGTAAAACTATTTTATTTTTATAAAATTGGTGTGTACTTATTTCTAAGATTTTTTAAACTAATAGCGTTAAAAAAAAAGTTTTATAGTTCTCAAGTAAACATTTATCACAAGATTATACAGTGGGATAGTACTGCTTTTTTGAAGGCTCTATTTAGTTATAAATATTATTAATTTTAATTTACATTTAACAATTATTAAGATATGTAATTATTAATTGCCATATTTTAATTTTTATTTTATGAATTTAATTAGATATTGATGAAAAAACATTATGCAAAAATATAACAAAACTATAAATAAAAGATTGTAATTGTATTTTGTATGTTTAAAATGGTTAATATTAATTGTAATTTGAAGATTCAAAGAAAACCAAAAAGTTGTTGTTGAAATACCGGAATGGTAAGCTTATTTTCAATATAATTGTTCAAAATTATTAATTTAATTGTTTTAAATAACTTGTTAGAAATTGTAATGTAACTTAAAAGTATTAAAAAAATTATACTCAATCGAAAATCTTGTTTGAATATAATTGATAATTGATATTATGATAACATTATAGCAGTTGATGGCGATCAAACGTATACACCAACTTGTTACAACGCAATATCCCAAAAAGGTGTTCCTAAATTCCAATCAATCTGCTGAATAAGTCGATGGATAAGGTGATGAATGTAGGAACACACAGAATGTTTTGTTTAATTTGCTGGATTATGATATCAACAAAAATTACCATAGCTCAGGGTCTTAATTAATTACAATTAAGAAAAGCATTCTATTTATGTGATTCACCAAATTTATCCTTTGAACTCTACTAGAAGATTAGTAGTGTTTTTTTTTGTTGTTTTTCGAATTTGTATTATAATTTTAATCAGTTTTGTGAAATTTACATATTGTGCATTTTACAAATATTTATGAATTTCTTTTTCTTATTTTGTTGAAAAATTGAGTATTTTAATTTTTAACAATTCAATTAATAAATTAATCTTAATTTTTTTTTTAATTAAGTATTTACTTGTATTATACAATAACTTACAAATATGTAAGTCGGCGCATTGTGTAGATAACTTTAATGACGTTGAGGTGTAGGTGTATATTACAAAACAAACATTACATGTTAAGGGGTTCTAGTTGGTCATTTTCTAAGGAGTAAGGATTAGGCAAATTATGTAGCGGGTACATTCGGGTTATGTCAATGTGTATAAAACCAGTATAAATGTACATTAGTGTGTTTGCTATACATGGTTATCTTAACGCCATACGTCACGTGCCGTATCCGTTATTCTAAATTAATTTTGCGTAGTATTTTTAATTTGATTGATAATAAAATCAAACAATAAACTTCATTATTATTTATTATTTTATAATGTACCATGTTGGGTAACTGGGAAAAAATCTAGGGGGGCAATATTATACCATTATCTCTCAAAAAATTGTCACGGGGGCACTTGCTCCCCCACAATTACGCCACTGGTACCAACGCTTTATTATACTCTCGTATGTTCATAATAGTATAATTATTAGTATTGTACTACTGTTATAAAGTGAACACACAATAAGCCTAAACTAAATCAATGATCTGATTATATTTTAATATCACGATTTAGTATGTCAATAAAACTACATGAAAAATTACGATTTCTGTAATGTGATACAATTATACTGTGTAAGTTTTACTCATATTTTTTTAAATACTTAAAAAAATTTATTTTGTATTAGTATATATATTATTATAGATAGTTATAATAAATATTACATAAAGGTAATAATAATAAATGTACCTAGATGCCAATGTTCTTTTTCACTAATTTTTAAATAAATATTATATAAGTTAAAAAAAAAAAATAATAAAAATTATATAAATGATATTTAACAACTTAAATAAAGTGATCGTCGTTCAGTCCTGGGATTAATCCGCGTTTTTCTTTGTTTCTCATACTTTGTAGCTTTGAGCATGATTATAATCAAACTCGTTGAATTTTTATTTCAGTTAAAATTGTTTTTTTCGAAATCTGCCCGGTTTTAAATGCTTATATATTGTGTAGTATGAATAATAATAGTAATAAATTGTCAACATTTTCAAACATTGAATATTATACGTATTATGTATATATATATATATATATATATTAATAGATTAATCCTATATATGTTAAGTAGCCCTTATTTTTGATTGAATCCTGACACAAAGTGTTTAGTTCAAAATTGGAAATGTGCATTACGGATTTGAGAAGTGTGTACCAAATAAATACTAATAAATACGACTATTATGAAGGTGTTCTTCAAGAAGACAGTTGATGAGGATTTAAATATATCTATTATATTTTAAATTATATATCCCACATTAAAATAGATAACTTGTTAATAGTTTTCAGAGTTATACCAAACAAAATATATTTTCAGCTTAAAAAATAACATATTAGTAGTTACCTAATTATAATGTGAAATTTGATCAATAAAAAATAACTATTATCAAAAATTATAATCATATGGAAGTGGGGGTCAGTGCCGTATTTAGATATTTTGCGCCTCGGCGCAAAATAAAAAAAATGGCGCCCCTCTAAAAGGCCTACCCACGGAAAATATAGGAGATAGATTCTCATGAACCTTTTAGATATTCTAAAATCAATGCTATTTTTGTATAATAGGCACGCCACCGCACGCTGCACGTGATAACATAATACGCCGTATTATTATAAATTTTGTTTATTGACATCACAAAAAATTTTGGAACTTATATTATGTATATTAATAATATTCTGGATTGCTGATATTTATATAACTATATTGCTATAAATACATTAATAATATATATTAATAAATTAAATACATCAACATTAATTTATGATACTGTTATTAAAAACAAAAAAAATAATTTTAAAAGTTCAATAATTTACAAGTGAGCAAATTTCTGACCACAAAATTTTGGCGCTCCCAAAAAACTGGCACCCGGGGCAGTTGTAGCCAGTGCTCCCTCCCTAAATGCGATCCTGCATATTCATTATCGTATTGAGCATTTGTAGAACGCTAAGGAAAGAGATAATTATCATTAGTTGTGCATAAATGTCTAATAACTATTGTGACAGATTTGTGTATACATTTATATGACAAATTGCAATTTACGTGTTTTACGGATCTGTTTTTTTCTCCACCAACCACATATATGAATCGGCAATTGAACCACATTTTACTTTTTAGGGAACGATGAAGAATTAAATTTTACGTATGCTTATAACCTAAACAGTCTTATTCGTGCGTGCAGCACACATAAAACAATACTATCCATAAATGTGCAAAAAAATTCTATGATTTTTTTATTTTAAGATTTATTTTTATTTTTATTTTATTTTTAAGGAGTCAATTTATTTACGAACAAATTAGAAATGTATTATCAAAAAAGGAAGAATGCGACACAATAGCTAAAATACGTATATTAAAAATGTTAAATGGTGAAAGTAAATCAACTTACACCAGCGTAGATTTATCACTAAAGGACATTTTTTTTTAAATACACACCTATTACTTCTATAGACGTGGAAAGGTAATTTTCTTAGTATAACAATTTGTCAACTGACAAACGCTGATCCATGGTTTTTGATAATATAGTTCAAATTATTTTCATATAATGCAATTCAAATTTAGATATACAATTTCTTTTAGGATATATTTTTGATATTAATTGATTCTTTTTATTTCTCATAGATCAAAACTACTTTCAAAATTATTTTAGTAAATAAATTCCTTAAAAAGAAAAAACAGAAAAGTATTTACAAAAGAGTTCCGTCATTTTAAATGTATTTTTTTTATGTATTATTTTAATCAAATGTTCAAAAAATAAATTTTTTTTTTTTTGCTAAACTTTTGAGTGCATGCATATATTAACATTTTAGTTACAGACCTAGTATTAAGTTTTTCGTAAATAAAGGTGAACTTAACAGAAAAAAAAATGACAGCATTTGTAGGACTGAGGTTAAAATTACCCATATTTTTTCAAAACAACTGAACCAAAAATACTAAATTTTTAATTTTGACGATTATTATTGATTTCGCTTTTAAATAATTTCGCGATTTTCCCTTTCGTAATTTATTTTTTGCAATTTTCTCTATCATGATTATTATTTTGTAATTTTGATTGGTACCCATAAATTATACTGTAAAGTATTTGAAAATTTTAGTCAAACAAAAGTATGATTCCATTATCTATAAACGCATGTATCTAATGTAATACTTATTATGTTTAGAACAATAGTGACGTACAACTTTCAGTACGTATTGTTTTCGTAATATTTTATTTAGATCATAATATATGATTGCTATGATTTTATGAAAAAATCGTGGACCTATTTTATGCTCTGAAAAATCCAAAAGCGATCAACATCTACTATAGCCAATCAGTGATCATATAGTCAACTAAACAATATAATGTCCGGACGTCTAAAAAAGCATTCAATAAGTGTTTGCAATTTTGATTTAGATTAATTCCGGAAATTATAACTACAATCAACTGATGTGTGTTAACAAGTACGTTCGTAAACAGCCATACGTGGCCAAAATACGCAATATGAGCTCATTTATTCGGCGCGACTTCGGTAACCAAGGGAAAACGATTACCGATTTATTGTTGCAAGTGGAAATATTCACTCTACTACGAGCTGCGATCGATTAACAATCGTTAATTTTTCTGTGATTTCAGTTTTTTTTTTGTATTTACCTTATTTTTCAGATTTACATTTTTTTCCAAACGATGTACTTCTACGTTAGTGGTTATTGCGTCCAACGCCCTACGACATTCGAGTCATCGGATCCGACGAACGCGACGCCGGCACTTGAGTAAGTAACTGTGTTCGCTGTTAACTGTGTTTCTATCCGATCACATCATCTCGATTGCAAGTCACATGTTCGACGTTCATTCGACTCGCGCACTAACCGTTCCGTGTTCTCTTATGTGTTTTCGCAGAAATCAGATGATCGCGTACGGTTTGTACCGCATCCCTTGTTGCTGGTCGTGTCCATATTACCGTCGGTGCCACTTTGGTGGCCCGATGGATATGGACATCGGAGAAGACGTCTCCTAGCCGATGGAGGTCGACCGGTGACGTCTTCGAGCCGATGGAAGTCGACGAGGATTAAGATTGCGACGGATGGAAGTCGACGAGGACGATAGTTTGGAAACGATGGAGGTTTATATGGACGACACGGAGGACGGTTCCGACATGAACGACGAAGAAGGATCAACCCCAGTTATTGGAAGGATCGGCCGATACGGATTTAAACGATGGAATCGATTGAAGGACGCAATGGAAACTATGTACATGACGGAAGTATGGAGATATGTTTAGGAACAGTGAACAGAAAAACAATTATATCTGTATTATAAAAACAGACGACAAGAGATATAAACAAGACCGTCGTTAGATATTTTCTGTCCTAAAGCGAAAATTGTATTGCTGCTCATCAATAGAGACATTAAAAATCGCAATTAAATTATTATGTACCTATTACTTTGCAGTCACGGTGAGCTTAATAGAGCGAATACAGTAATAGTAAAGATGCATAATAGTAATTATTGTTGTCTATTGTCGATATGTATATAATTTTTCCGTTTCAATTTTTTTTAAAATTGTATATCACCCTAGAGAAACGCATGACTTATTTGTGCCCTAGCGACTGGATTGGATTTAATAAGTTCTTTGCTAGTGAACATGAAAACGTTCATTGTTGAATGACGTATTTAATAAAGCGTTTACAATTGTTCATCATAGTCTCGTGCGAACCATTAATCACGACACACATAATTAAAAGTTCTCGGATTCTTTTACTCATGCCAGTCATTTACTTCTTCGTAAATACAAGTATGACACTTCATTAGAATCATTTAAAAAAGTTACACCCTAAAAGTACAACTTAGAAAAATATGGATGACCGTAAAACAAAACTTATCAACGCATCGTCCTAATAATGATAATGGACTCCAAAATGTTATGATAAATAATAATAACACGAACAACGCTACCATTGGCAACGTACGTACAAAAATCATCTCAAGTGACTCTTGTTTTCTCAACATTAGAATTTTGCAATAATTATAATAACTAAAACGATTTCAAAATGGTTAAAAACAAATCTAAACGCCATCTATCTTCCTCCACCTCTTCAGAAAAAAAAGAGAATAAGAAATACAAACAATGTGGACGACGACGATGACCCGGAATTGGAAAATCACATCTAAAATCACACAACAAACTCTAGTTCAGAGCAATAAAAAAAAACTCACTTCCACTTCCTATATTGGTCCGTGATGCTAAACTATTAGACATACTTGGTCTCGATAACTTCTCAATCAAAGTAATAATAAATTCTCTAAAAATTCTACCTAGTAATCCCGATGCATATAGAGCAATTATACATTTTATAAAAGACGCAGAGTTTCATTTGTACTAAAAGATGAAAAAGCATTCAGAACCGTCCTAAAAAATCTACATCATAATATCGTATCAATTGAAATCAAAACTGCAATAGAAGAAATTGGTTTCTTAGTTTGCTCAGTCACTAACGTGCTTAGTAAAATTGAAAAAAAAATAAATACCTCTTTTCTTTGTGGACCTTGAACCATCCAAAATAAACAAAACGATCTTCGAGGTCAATAACCTAATAAATACTATGATAAACATAGAAGAATCATATAAGCGACGTATTATTCAATGCCAAAATTTCCAAGATTATTAACTCGCCAAGATGCGTCCGTTGTGCTGCTCAACATTCACGTCCACTTGTATAAAATTTCACGAGAAACCAGCTAAATGTGCATTATGCAATAACGATAATTCTGCTAATTATAAAGGTCAGATACATAACAATTTACATAAAACTCCGTCATTCAAATTCAAGAAATCAACAACCACCGACCAAAATGCGAACCAATCAATATATGCAAGCGACAACACTTCTGGCTGAAACCTATCTACCACAACCACAACAAAGGCCATATGAAAATGTCCAACCGTCAACTCAGGCACAGAAATGTCTAACATCTCTCCGATTCAAGCTGGTGTACCACAAGGTATAGTTTTATCTCCCACTCTATACAATATATTCACCGTAGATCAATCCATATATCCTGATACATCAGTTGCTGAATACGCGGACAATAAAGTTATTTACTCCTCACACACAGACCCCTTGACAGTTTCGACATCATTATAAAATCATCTTGACTTATTATCTCCCTGGTATGTTAATGGCGTGTGAAAATAAATGAACTAAAATCAATTAATACTACCTTTACTTTCAAATTTCAACAACCTTCACTAGTTTCACTGATCAACGAATTAATTCCTAACTCGAATACGGTAAAATATTTAGGACTGCACTTTGATAAAAAAAAAACTCAACTGGGCCAAACGTATACATATGACCAAACTATCTCTAAATCGAAGACTTTCTATTCTCCGCAGAATTATTGGTAAAGCTTCAAATCTCAATCTAAAATCCAAAATCAATTTATACAATCTTTTACTTAAGCCAATATGGACCTATAGGATACAGCTATGGGAAGCTGCCAAAAAAAAAAAAACAAATATTAATAAAATCCAAGTGTTTCAATCAAAAACACTTCGACTCATCACTAACGCTCCTCCGTATGTCTCTAATAATACTCTCCACACTGACCTACGTATACCTTTGTTAGAGAAGTTGCAAAAAACACTATAAAAAATTCCACAAGACTTCATAGTCATCCCAACCTTCTTATTTCCGAACTATCCTTAAACTCTCTTCCTGGTAATACTAAAAGGAGACTTAAGCGAATGTCGTTTAGAGATTTTCTAGTTAACGAACAAGCTGGTTAGCGTGGTCCATGAGTTAAATGTAAAAAAATAAAAAAATAAATAATAATATAACTATAATAAAAATATTCCCGCCGAAGTATTGTCACTGGACGACCTCTTAAATTCACACATTTCATGCAAAATAATGTTAGTGGTTTATGTATGTAGGAACTATAATAAATACTTAAACTTATAATTAATCACTTATACAACTGTTTACTTCTATATTCCCTTATGCTTATTGTACCATATGCGTACAGATTGTATAATTTTCTAATAAATAAATATATAAAAAAAAAAAAAAAAAACAATTGTTAATTTGAGTGTTGAGTTTTCTGCGGTGATAGGATGTTGTGATCACTATAGGAATGTTAAGTCATTCCATTTATTTCATTTTTTGTATTACGTGATGTACATGGAAATGAATTGGCGTAAACAATATTTACTAGTGGAATATTTTTCTTGTACCATAATACCACAAGGGAATTTAAATAGTTTATGATATCATAGAAAATGTTTGATCTCGATCGAGATGCATAATACGCATATTGTTGGTATACAGCAGTATTTCCTAACGTTTTATATAATACACCTTCATGGGTTTCTAGAAAATCTAATGCCACTCTCATAAATTAAAAAATTTGTTAATTTTTTTTTTTAATATAAAATTTGAAAATAAACCACCTTTACAATATACATAATATTTTATTATTTATCATAATTTATATACTTTGTGACAATTTTTTTCACTCCCCAGAAACGTGTTCACTACTCCTCCTCTCAGGTCGGAAAATATTGGTGTGTATCGTGTAGAAAGTACTGTGATGACATAAATTATTTTGTTTTATTATTATAAAACGGACGGTGGGATTAAAAAATTTTGTTCTCCGAAGATGTCCCCTGACACACTGGTGCTTGTAGATAAGTCGAATCGTCACCGTCATCGTTCTTTGTTAAAATTAAACTTGCAATTTGTTCGTTAACAATTTAAGTGATGATTTCACTTATGACTTTAACTGTCAAAAAAAAAAACTTATGGTGATTATTAAGACCGTACGAAATCCGTTGGGTCAGAGCTTGTTTACAGTAATAGCGATGACATTAAATATGACGTACTTGGAACATTTCGCCTTGTTTGGGTAAAATAATTATCCTCGAGTACTCGAGTGTAATTATTATCATAGCGAAGAAACGAATCGATCGCGGTAGGTGTATTATTGTCTTATTATCTTTCTGGAATTGTCTTCTATATAATTTTAATAAAAAGGCAAAAATCCATCTCTGATCGTCAGACAATAAGTGGTTCGTCTTAAAGGCGTAGTAGAAAAGCAATACGATAAAATAGAATATCGATATTTTGCGTAGAAAAAAACCGCGTTTATTAAACTACGTGAATTTTTAAAACGGAAGAACAGAACATCAGTCCATTCGTTGTACTTCGGTTTTTCTATCAGAATTTATCTAATACATTAAACTGTATTTTGTTATGTCTGTTATAATTTGTTTAGCACGAAATGCGAAACAGTTTAATTTTTTTATTTTTTTTATATAAACATTAAGAAATAATAGTACGAATAACACGACGAGCAATCGATTTCGTTTCCGATCGTAATATGTGTTTCACGTTAACATTTAAACCGGACTAGCGCGGAGACGTAGGGATGCCGAAACCTATATTGCAAGTTAGATAAACTAATAGATTCCGATGTCATTCATCATGTCATTCCGACATCGTTCATATTTACGTTAATGTTATTACAAAATAAGGAATGAATGTCGCGATGAAATATTTTGCGTTGGCTGTAAAACTTGAGAACACAAAACTTCGGCCGGAAGTTTTATATCAAATAACAATTCGTAAAATAACGAGTGGTATTCAACAGTCAAACAAACCGAATGTTTCGTCTACAATATTACATTGGAATATTTCGGCGGAAATCGTTTTGCCGGCATACGAACCGCAAACAGTTTTCCAATCGCGAAACGATTCCATCGCCGTAATTGTATACAGCTATATAAATCTCGAGCGCTGCGAATAAAACACTTCGTGCAAGTGTTCAGCCGACACGCACAACGAGTGAGAATAATATCGTAAAAATAATTGCCTGACACACCAAAGGCGTGTTATATTTTCCTTTCCGTCAATCGTACGGTGGTGACATAACGCGTCTCGGTTTATTCAAAGCGTTCACTCGTACAAGGTGACGGCGCGAAGTTAATTTTCCAATGAAGCGGTTACGCTTGACAAGTTAATCGAGTAACAATTCACTGTACTTAGTGGTGTAGTTACGGGAGAGGAGGGTTTGTAAAGAGTTTCCAACTCTCCCAGATTTTTTTTTTTTTTTTAATGATATTTAATTATTATTTATTAACATTTACATATTATAGTAAAATGATATTTTAATTTTACTACGATTAGGTACATTTTAAAAATTGAGTAACAAAATAATTTTCATTAAATACGGGACATAATAATAATACCATTTTAAACGTAATATTACTGTATACCTATTATTGTATATTATTATTGACCCTAGTATTAAGATATACTAAAATTATTATTTAGTATTAAGATATATCTTAAAACCCTCCGCCCCTGAAAAAAATTGTATGTACGCCACTGACTGTATTTGTAAGTACACATATAATTAACCGGTCCAAACAAAATAATACATATTAATATTTTACGTCAAATGTGCAAATCGTATGTTACACATTTCTAACACATAATACCATCTAACTGTCCCGTTTTAGTCACGAAGTAGCTGACTCGATAAAACTCGGTTCGTGTTGCCACTGCTTTGTACAATCCACGAGTGATACGTTGCTTCGTTTGCATCTGTTCGTGAATACTGTTATCGTCAACCAACGCACGAAATAATTTCATGCACGTGCAATGCGTAATGTTTCGTAGAAAAAGTAATCAAAACTATTAAGTGTTCTGAATAGTTATTAGTTTCTCAATCGATTTGATATTTTCTCTTGGTTTTGCCACGCTCGCGTAAATAGATTAATAGCTTTTTGTTTGATGTTTCTCATTTTCGTTAAATTACAAATTGTTTTACATTTTTACGGCGCTCCGTCAAAGGTTCGAGAAAATACTTTTTCCGATTAAGAACATAATTTTGCAAGACTTGCGCACATTATGATAATAGCTTGTACATTTTACCATGTATTTATAATAATAATAATAATAATAGTAGCATTAATAAAACTGTTTCACGTACCGTTTATAATTTCACTGAAAACTGCTACGTACGAATTACGTAATAAAATTAAGCAGTAAAATTTAACTGGCATATAATATCATCGTTTCTTTGGTAATAATTGAATTAGTTTTTAGTGCTTGTAAGTGAATTTTAATTCATATTACGTCATCTGCCGTCTCTTCGGAATGTACACGAAATCGCACATAAGTGAGTCATTGAATTGATCAGTTCGCGCTGGAGCATATTATTCTTATTTGGAACTGTATTTATTGTAAACTTTTTTATAACGTTAATAACATAACGATGAATCATAAATACTAATTGGTTGCAACCAACTAACCAAATATTAGTTGTGCCATGATACGATCCCGGAATATTGTTTAAACAATAAAACATGAAGATAAAAATTATTTTTTTTTAAAAAATAGTTTTATTCGTAGTATGTACATCGAGTTTATTTACACAGTATTGAGATTCAATCATAAATAAATAAAAGTGAAAAGGTAAAACATAATTAGAACCATGTACATTACTGCGATTGGATCGTTGCAGTTAAACTTTTCTTAAAAAAAAAAAAATTTATATAAATATATTAAGAAACAAATTATTAATGAGTAAAAATCATACACTTGTGTTAGTAACGTAAATCAAATGAAATAATTTATAAATATTTGAATAAATATCTTAACGATCAGAGATGAGCTAGAGTTAAAAAAAAACACGGTTAAAAACAAAACGTAACGGCGTAGTGTTATACGATATAATGAAATACAACAAGAAATAAATATTATGTTACTTATACAATTTCGTTATAAACGCGCTATAAAATATGAAACTAACGGTATTAGTACTAAACGTTAGCTTTTCAAAACGGGATCAACAAAGATATGGTTCGTTTATTATTAAAACAAAGTATTACGACGGTAAATAATATAACAACTCGTCGTTCCATTACGTCGTCGAAGCTGGAACACACGAGTATCGCTGCTACCGTTGGAATAATATTTATTTATTTTTTCGAGTTTATCGAACGAGAGAAGGTTATAACAGCGTCGGATGTGCCGTTCGGGAGTCGGTGAGGAGAATTTGAAATGAATACACTTAGGAGCAACAACACGGATCGTACGTTCGTCACATATTGTCTACGGTGTCGTGAACCTGATCGTTCTGGGCTGTAAACGATTCGGATTGTCCGCATCGTAGGCTCACAGAATGTGATCATTCGTTACTGTTATTCTGTTCTCACGTTGCGTTCGCACGACGAATTTTTGACGCTCGTTACGATCGCGAAGCGTTGCGGGCGACCAGTGGCAGATCCAAGATTTTTTTTTTTTTTTGGGGGAGGTTTGAAAAATGTTTTCTCTTGGGACATTTTTCATAACATTGCAGTCAGTGATTGATAATGAATTAAGATAATAGTAAGTAATATAATACATTAAACTAGATCTAAGACTACTAATTTCTTTTATGAATAAAAATACAAATTGTATACTTTCCCTCGTACTTTAAAAAAAAAAAAAATCTTTTTCTTAATTCATAAAATATTGATCTTTAATACATATTTTTCCTGATTTTTGGGCGGGGGTTAACCTCCCCATGGATCTGCCATTGTGGATATTCTCCGGCCGACCGACTCCGTTCCGACTTATCATGCCAGTCATGACGGTAGGTGTTGCCGTACTTTTCACGCGCAACACCGCTCGTCGACAACGCGACTCGATACGATATTTAATTCGTATCAGCCACTATCTGCGGGGTCATAAATGCGTTTTGTTTTCGAAACGAAAGGGGTACGGTCTGCGACGACAAAATGTTTTTCCCAGCCAGTCTTCTTGAACAGAAATTCTTCGTTCGTCGGTTCGGTTTGAAATCTGTGCGCACGCAATGAAATCCATTCTGAAATCGCGATCTGCTGTATTTATTCGGATTGTTTAACACCTCTTTTGGACCGAAATCTCATCCACGGACGGCGTAAATATTGATTTCGACGTGACGCGCGTTTACTGCTGCAGTGTTGTCGGCCTATTGCGTCTTGCGATTATACGTAAAAAAAAAAAAAAACACGAAACGAACTACGTGTCGCAGACTGTACCCGAAATCGCACGCAAACGATCGATGAATGATTATACATTTTTTAACTGATCGATCTACCTGTTCGTGTTCGATCGTGATGATGATTAATTTTACACTGTTATTATTATTATTATTATTATTATTATTATTATTATTATTATTATTATTATACGTGTTTTAATTATCTATTTAGCTTTATTCGAACAACGTTTTCCATCGTTTTATTTATTAGATACGCGTTTAATAGTTATTTAGTTAAACACAACTACTGCGTTGGTGTATAATATTATGTGGTTCAATACGTCGATTTAAATCCTAATTAAAATCTATTATCTTTAATCAGTGAACAAAGTTTATATTATATTTTAAATACTTTTTTTTTTTTTATAAATTAATAAATAATCACGTCGGTGTCGCGTATTGAACATATTTTGTAGAAATATAAACATGCGTGAAAACGAACATTTGTATGGGATAATATTTTTCGTAAACGTTTAACATAATATGCTAAACGTTTACGAAAAATAATATTATTAAAATAATAGGCCTATGTGGTACATATATTTATCGAAATATTAGATTGTGCCTACCTATGGTATATGTTTGAGCTTCTATACAAATCGAAAACTACATGTCATAGAACTCGTTTTTAACAATCGAAACTAAAACTTCTAACTATACGTTTATTTAATTTTTTTTTTATTACGTATTTTTACGTAGTTAGCCTAAATTATTGTTATAATTTACTACCAACATTAACGGGGTCATTTTCATTTTTAATTCGAACACACTAGGTTGAAATTCTATTCGACATTTAAATTTATTTTTATGTGCATAACTCAACGATAATAGTTAACAAGGCAATGAAGATTTGTCCGTTCAAGAACATTATAATAACCTCTCTTATAATTTGTACAGTATTTTTCACAACATTAAAACTCGTACAATCCAATAATAATTATTAAGTTAAAATCCGCAAGTTATCCGAAAAACAATAAATCATACGGTTGTTCAGCTGTCGGTAAATTAATCATAATAGGTACACTTAAAATTACATAACACGATTAGACTGATACATGTAATAATATTTATATGTACATTGAAATGAATGTCAAATAAAATGTAATTATAGACTAAAATAAATTCGAAAGTCTTTTAAGTTTGGTTTTGCTAAGCTCATTCCTGGACAAGCAATAACCCCGTCCGTTAGAAGCAATACATTCTTGATGCGGCAGGATTTGCTGGCGTTTGAGATGAGCAAGGCAGTCGGCTGACCGTCGCCTTGCCGCCATTCTGTCATCCGTAAAAGTATTGTGAGCTGTCATTTCTACATAGACTTTTAGGCGCAATACCTTCGTTCCCATATCTCACCACCTGGTGTCAGAAACAAAATAAGTCAAAAATTAAATTTTGTTAAGCCGTACATAATATGTATTCAGTTCAAAATAAAATGACAAATTATTATAAGTACTAAACAGTGAACTGCAACAGTTGTTGCACGTCTAGATGAAGAAATTTAAAAATAATAATTATAATAATAATAATAATAATAATAATAATCAAATTGGAATATATTAATGTAACATTTTAAATACGTAAACCAACATTTTACCTCTAGTCTAGCGATTCCTAAACTTTTTTGAGTCACACATCCCTAAAATAAAAATAAATAAACCATTCCCGTGTTTATTTCAAACCTTCGATCCCGGGAGGGTATCGGAAAAATTGAATTGGGGTGGGGAAATATGTGGTATGCGATATGCCATAGGAGTAAATAATTAATAAATAAATAAACTTTTTCGGAGTGGTATAAATTTTTCTTTGAGGGGTAATACCTCCTCCATCCAGTCACCTCTAAAATAAACACTTATCGCGTCTTTCATTAAAACTAAGTTTTTTAAAGATAAGCAAATTACTGTTGCTCTAAAATTAAATATATGAAAGTGCAATATACAATATAAATATTCGTCTTGAACCTCCCCCAACAAGTGCTTGCGCTTCACAGTTTTACAAATATACGACAATAAATATTTATAAATATTCACTATCGAATACTATGTATATCGTATAGGTTGCATGTTTTATGTAGTAAATAATAGTATAATATATAATATAATATAATTATAGTTAGTGGCGTATTTTCAATTTTTTCTGGGGTGGTCCACAGTTTATATATAATTAATTTAAACCATCTATTATATTGTAATAGTTACGTCCTTGTGCAGTTTTTGGAGGAAGTTGAACTAAATATATAATGTAATAATCGTATAGTCTTATATAATATTATACATATATGTACCTATATATTGTAAAGTATTGTTATAAAATAAATTCCAGTTGTTTCGATTTTTTGGCCGATTCCTCTATTACTTCATCAACAGTAATTTCAACTTCCCTGTGAATGTTTTACATAGCCAATTTTGCAAATATGTAAGAATTTTAGTTTATTTTTTGGAGAGGTTCTGGGGAGGGTCCAGTACCCTTAGACCCCTCCCCCCGTAAATACGCCACTGATTATAGTTATGATATTCCTAATTATTCTTCCTCCTTTAAACAAGTTTCAGATTCACCTCTGCTTTTAGTAAACAGTTAGTGCTTATATAAACTTTGTATTCTTGATACACATTAAAAGCTAAAACATAAATATTTATGCAAAGAACAATAATGATGTTTTCTTATAAATTAAAAACTTGAAAGGACCAAATATTGAATTGGATCTTTCAAAATTTAGGACTTTTATGTTCCATTGATAAAATGCAATAAATCCTTTGATATATCTTAAACACGATTGGGTGAAGTTTCATGTGACAATCAATATAACGATTCCAGAGATATAAAGGGTTAAAGTAGACAGAAATCGAATAATTTTATATTTTATTAGTGTTTCAACATTGTTTTATATAAATCGTGTAATATACTTTTATAGTTTTCATTTTTTATTTTTTTCTGCTGAAAGAACAATCCACAATTTCTCTGCATAGTTTTATTGTTTATAACAGGAAGACACTTGAGATGATGACAAGTTAGATCACCTATGTGTTATGAGAGTTGTTGAAAACTTATACGACGAAATTATGTTAGTGTATCAGTTAACTTTTTGTTTAATTCAACTTTATTGTTTATGTTTGAAAGTATTTAACAAAAGAGATAGATAAATTGCAAAAACTTTATAAGCGTAAGAAAATTAAATGTTGACGAAATTGGATATTTCGACGAATCTCGAATAAGCGATAGTTGTTATTTTGTTGCTATTCCAAAATTATAAATCGTAGTGTTTTGAAACATTGAATTAATTTGTTGTACACATTTTTTTTTTAATAATTTTCAATGTCATGGAATTTTTTACTTGAATTCCATTTTTTTTTTTTTTTTTAATGGAGCGTAATATTGTTTTTACTTTATTTACATGTTAGACTATGTTGTAAGTATCATTTAATTACTTATAAATGATTAACTTAAATTAGTTTAATATTAACTTATATTTCATTGATAATTATGGAAATTTGATATATCCTATCAATCTATGTTAAATTTTCATAATGTATATGTCTATATAGGTTAGACACTATCTTTACTTACTTCAATTCCAGCTACAGTGATTAAACTATTATATTTTTGAAATTTAAAAGTATGAATGATTCATTGGATTCGAAATATGAACTGAAGCGATACTTGGCTATTATTTTTAAGTGATCATAAAATTAATTTATGAGTAAAAATTTTGAACATTTATTGAATGTACACGTAACACGAACAATCTTGTATCAAAATTATAAGTTTTAATATTCTCAATTTTTAATCGATCTCAAAGGAACTTGAAAATAATGGATGGTTTACAATTGATTTTGTTATTTGTTTACATATAATAAATTTAAACTTTTAACGTTTTTCATTGTGAATTTTGTCGATATTTTAACCTATAAAGTAAAAACAACCATAAATCATGTATATTTGTTTTTCAGGTTGGTAATAAAAGTTAGGATCTCAAATTGTATTAAACGAAAACAAATAAATTCAAGTAATGTTACTTGATACTTAAAGATACTGAAATATTTATAAAACAACTATCAAAATGGTCGGTGAATGTTGTAACTTACAGACATATGGACTACGAATAAATAGTACAATAATTTTTGTGAAAGTTTTCACGCAGGATATCATTTTCTAATGGTATGGTTTTTCGATAGCTTTTCGTATATTTCTAGAAAACTATAAAAAAATTCCAGAAGAGATCTAGCTAGAGTACCACATCTGTATTTAATTTTCCATCTTTTGTGTATAGAACTGTTGCTTGCTCCTAATCGAAGGTGAGATGAAAAACCACACATGCACTATAAAACCAATAGATTATTGTTGTGCTCCGAATTTAAAATCAAATTAAATATTTTATAATCTTATTGTTATTAACATAATTTAGAGAAACCATGAAAAAGTAGTATGCGTACGCGTATATTATTATCATCGTACAGATGATTGAATATGCCATTTCCGACAGTTTTAATTATTTTGTTGATTGAAGAATTGATTTAATAAAAGTGTTCCGTTCGGATAAGTCATTAGTTTATGTACCATTCATACACTAAATATGATTACGATAACGTGCAAATTATTTTTTTTATGTATATATTTACTGATTAATATATTTCACAGATTTTCTATGTATGAGGAATACGCATTTGTACAGATCTATTAAAAAATTGGTTACTACTGTAGTTAGAATTTACCAACATTTTTTTTGATAAAATATAATTAAATACTTTCTTAGATGAATCGGATTTATACAATATATATACAAGCATATATTATGTGTACATTTCAAATATTTGAGTAGTGCTCGTTTAAAGTCACCCTTTAATATTTGAAAAGTATACTGCAATGACAATAGTATACAAAGTTTCTATATCTAAGCCTTTCCATCCAAAAATAATTGTTAGTTTTTTTTATCAAATACTATGATCCACTTTTGTACATGGATTAGTTTAAATAGTTTATTATTGATGAAGACACACACTTAAAAATCTTTACTTTTGCTGAAAGTTTTAGTTTACATAAGGTAGGGTTAAGTTCAAAATGACGTAGTTTTATAATGTTTAAAAATCAATTTCTTGTGTAAATATTCGAAATACTGAATTCACTCTCATGTTTTTTTTTTTTTAATTTATAAATCTACTCTCATATGTACAAAAAAAAATATAAATTAAATATGGATTCTTTAAGTCGTCCACGCATGGCATTACGTTTTAGACAAAAAATTTTGAACTATCATAATCATAATATAATATTGTCTTACTTCACTTGGTGATAACTGTTGTGTTGGTATAATGGTGATAGGGAATTGTGTTATATCCGTTAGATCAATGTCGGCATCCACTTCGCTAATGTTATCACCAAATGCGTTCGGGTCGATTGACATGTCGTGGTTGGTGTTTTCGGGTTTGTGTTTGTTGTCCAAATGTCTCCTGGATCGCTGCCAGACGAATTTTGCTGCCACAACACAAAGTATGGACAACAGGCCGCCAATCAATCCACCGCCCAAGTATAAGTAAAATTTATCCCGTTTTTCTAAAAAAGTACAATGAATTATTGTTGTTATTGTTGTAAACCAAATGGTATAAAGGATGTGAGTTTATGTTTTCCGTATGAAGTAGAACAAGAAATGTGGAAATGTTTTGTGCTACATTGATAAATATTATTTAGACAAAGTTATATTGCGCGTTATATAACGGTGCAGATTTTCGTATCGATTGTTGTTTTAAATTAAAAATTATTATATATTATATTTTGCACCAATCGTAGACTAAATATACACTAAAGTAATAGTTCGAGCGCGTCTAACAACTGGTTTATTCTCCGTATGTATATAGTCGAAGTTCTAAGTGTAGTGATTGAGCAACGAACACGTATACGAAGTATCGTCTTAAGCCCAGGTCAGGCCAAGAGGTTTCAGGATTTGAAGGGTCCTAAATCTACATACATTTTATTATGTTTACAATGTACCATAATTTTACAATTTTTTTTTTTTAATTAAGTTTATCAATAGTTAATAATAATAATTGATGTTTTAAAAAAATATAAATATCATTGTTTATGCATTTAATAACCCGATATATATTAAGCCCTGGGGCCTCACATATTGTTTGCATTTACAGCGTAAGGGTTTTCCACGGTGTATTTATCTCACAGTCCTGTTGGTATTACGAACAACCTCCCTTATAATTTTGACGTCATAACTATTCGTATTATATATTGTTATATATAAATAAGGCTCTAAACAAGTATCTGAAATTGTCTTATATTTATAAAATTTCTATGTATAATGTGAATAGATTAAGTATTTTTCTGTATATATAGTATTATTAAGTTTGGATTAATCATTGAATGTATGGGATTTACAATGTTTACAAGATAATTTTTTTTTCATTTATACAAGTTAATCATATTATATTTAAGCCTTTTCGGATCTAACTAGAAATATAAGAATTTAATATCTATATAGCTCCTTTTATATTTCAGCAGTCTTATAAATTAAATGATTAGATTATTTTTGGATAATAATGGTCTATTTTATTTAATTAATATTTTTTGTGATACATGATATTACCTGAAATAAAATCGTATGAAAATTAATTTTAATTCTTATAAATTATTTTTCTTAGTTATTCATTTTCGAATGAATATTAAACAAATTTAAATTTTTTTTGAGTATTTATAATTTCATTGATATTAATATTGTAGATACCACAAAATATTAAATACCGATTTATAAGTAAATATATTTTTATTGTATCAAAATTTAAAAATTGTAAATCATATTTTGTTTACTTTTAAAATTATTTAATTATTTTTCCACATTTATGTTAGACTGTTGTAAGAATATATAATTAATTGATATTTAATTATCGTAAACGATTACTTTATTATAATTGAAATATTTCAGCTATCTATATGTTGTAGGCTACAAATATATACACACAGTACAATATAAATTATAACTATTAAAAAATGCAGTTATTTTTCATGAATACATATTTATTGAATTTGTTTTCGTTTACCGTGTTAGTAAAATAGACAGAAATACACATGTTTTTAAGAAGAAGAAGAAGTGATTTTATTTAAATATTTTGTAATTGTAGCTTTAAATCATCCCCAAGAAATCTTTTATTTTTGCAAAAACTTTTAGCGATTTGAAGTGGTATTTATAAGGAACTTTTTAATACGCATTCTTAGGCGTGAGATAAATCGTTTTTTAACAAGTCAAACTTCAATAAATCGATTTACGTTTCATATTGTTAACAAATCGCATTTCATTATGCCGTGTTCTTCAATCCATTAATATTAACACTTACTATGCATCATTTTGTAAGATACGTAACTGAAAGTAATCAGGTTCGCTAAAACGTTACTCGGATCAGTCGTCTTGATTGAGGTAATTTTTGGTATCGGATTCGACGTAGATTGCTGATACATATTCCGGAATATCGTACCTAATGTATAGATAATATGGAAATCATTCGTCAATTATTTTCTGTATTTTTAATTTTTTTTTGTCATCGAAAAAGCGAAGGTTTTCGTGTTCCATTTACAGCGATAGTGCAATGGTGATTGTACGAGTAGTGTGCTAAATACGTATCATTTATAAGCCGTAGCAGTGTAGTGTGTAGGTATAATATATGAAAACGTATATACATAGGCAGCGCATGAAATACAATTGTTAAACACACCAATCTTATAAGATAAATATGATAACAGTGATTCGTAATAAAAAGCCTTCCGTGAAAACAACAAAAAATTCAGCGTATTAGTGCGTCGAAGAGTTAGTGTTGATGCAGTTTTTAATCATTAATACGTATATTGAAATACAGTCATCACGTCCTGAAATGCATGGCAAATAATGAAGATATGTTCTCGTGCATTGAAAATAATATGTCGTAAAATAATACGTGTAAAAACGGTTCCGAGTGAAACTAATATAGAGTTTGTTGTCAATTGAAATTAATTACGTTAACAAAATTCCTCCACTGTTTTACACACGATGGTATCGTCCGTACGGATTTTAATTGGTAGTGAGCACATGAAAGTAATTGCAGCTTTCATACAGAACGGATTTTTTCTATACGGTCGCCGTGATACAGTCTTATCATTAGTGACCTACATGAATTATTGCACAAAAGACGATTTTTATTCGTCTGCCGTCCGTTGTCAAAGCAGCTCGTTGTCGTTTTTTTTTTGTTATAAAAATGCAGGGATATTGACACAGAAACGTTAATCTCTGCTGTGAAATGCAGACCTACACTATGTGATCAAGATCTTTACAAAGATAGAAACGGAACAAAAAAAATGCTTTGGAAGAATGGTGTACTCATTAATTGGGTGTACTCAGTAAATACGATTGTTACGTCGTTTTCTACGCAATCGAAAACGACGATACAAAACCCACATGGCAATGGTGCGTTTTCATTCATGTTAAAAGAGTTGGAAGTTTAAAAGTAAAATATAATCAAATGATTCAAGGGAAAAAACCGTCATGTATGAAAACAACGTCCGTTCGGAGAAAATTTCGTACGGATTTTAACCACACGGACGAAAAATCGTGGTGTGTGAAACAAGCATAACTGATCAGTGTTATATTATGGTGCGATCAAGTTTTACGTTCAAATGTATTATTTTACTTTACTTATTTTTATTATAGCAGAGGGAAGACAATTTTAACGTAATTATATTTTATAAAGTAGGTAATTTGTAGGATAAAATTAATATATAGATAGTACTTTTAAATTTCAATTTGAGAATGTTTTGTGAGTCGATTAGTATCCAAATATAGAAAAAGAAAAGAATTTATAGTTATTATAAATTTAATATAGGTAGTTGTATAAAAGAAAAAAATTAATAATCCAATTAGTGGTTTTTTCAACAATGATGATAACTATACATAGTTGTATAAGTTAATTGTGTTTGTAAATGAAAAATATATAAAAAATATTTATTATCTAGTACATTTATCGTATTGATGAAAAATGTAGAATATTAAAATTATAAAAATAAAAAGAAATGCCAACTCGAAAATGATTTCATGACGAAAACAATAAAAACACAAGACCACAGAGGATTTTAATTTAGTTAAAAATGTTTATTGTGAATATTTTATTATAAATTTATAATATATCGTGGAAAGTAAATTAAATGTTTGCTGAGCCAAATCCTGAGACTCATTAATAATATTATTAGCCCTTTATAATTCTTAGTTATTTGCTTTGAATAGTATTACTAATTGTTGATTTTATTACGATACTTGGCAGATCGTACTGCATATTCTTCGAAATTAGAAGACCCAATTACTATCTTTCAACCACTGTCAATGTATTCTACAAATAATATTAACAATGTTCGAACAATTTTCCACGAAATATCCTCTGAGCTTTCTTGTATTTTTGTATACTTAATAGCTTAATTTGCATAGGCTTAAATGTTTTATGATAAAAATAAAATTATTTTTTATATGTATGTTAATATTCGTTAATTCAATTCTCAAATTAAAAAAAAAAAAAAAAAACTCAACAACTATGAAATTACCTAATTTCATAGTTGTTGAGTTTTTTAATAATGTTCAATTGTTAAAAAAAATTTTCTTCTGTTTTTAATCAAATCAAATCATTGTTTTAGATTCTCGAAAATAATTAATTAAGTTAAAGTTAATTAATATTGTTTTTAGAACGATCAGTAAAAAAATTCCTTTAAATAGATTTATAATATATTTAAAAAGAAATGTAATACATTTATTTTTACTTAATCAAAGTTATTTGTATTTTATAAATATATTTTAGTGTGTCCCAGTAAATTACACCGTGGTAAAAAATATGCACGAATTCCGTTAACACATTATTTTGTATTAGTAAACTTCTAGTAGATACTCTATGGACGCGTAGATATTTCGTATTATTCGAGAACTATATCAACATTTTTGCATTAGTTTTATGGATTTCATATCAAATAATATTATGCCATATAAATAATCTTTACATTTACCTAGTGACGAGCTTGATGAATTGCCTTGTCCGATGGGATTGGTACCCGACTCGTTATACCTGGTCCTGGGGTCGTTTGCTGGTGGGGATAAGGATTCGAATGGCTGAACCGGGGCCACGCCGGGGTTGTCAAAGTAGTCCAGCTCCATTACAGTCGGTTCGTCGGAATGAGCTGGCTCTTCAAATTGTTCTTTTAACACTCTCCTGGGTACTACAAAAAACCAATACCGGAAAATGTAGATTAGTTGTCTACAATGTATTATATTGTTAACACGGCCTTAACACATTTTTCGTATTTATGGTTCAAATGGGATCATTTGTCGTAAAAAATTCCGTTTCGAATAAAATAGACTAGTGCACTCGGAGGAACGTTAAAAGCGTCATTTTAAGTTCGATCAGTGCCTTTAACAGTACTTACTTGCGTTTTAGGGCATAATTATGTATATATATAAGTGTATATATCTGTGTGTATATTGGAAAGTTCATTTATGGTGCAAATTAATGTTCTGACATTAACTAATAACTTTTCCCCAATTTTATATAGGTTTTATCGAAGATAATTTATTCACTCTTAAGTTGTACCGAGTATCGAAAGTTGATTGATGGACTTCAATGATTTGATGGTTTATAAACGTCAACATTTAGTAAGAACATTTTGATTTTTCAGCAGTCATAAAGATTGTTTTTAGAATTGTTTGAAAAAAAATGACATTTTTTTTTTAAACATATTGATTTATTTTGTTTTGATTTTATACACATTTTATACATAGGACGTAAATAAATGAAAGTATAAATAAAAATGTATAAACTAGTTGAAAAACTTTTCAATTTTTCTGATCATATATAAAAACTGTATAAAAAATTATAATAAAAATTATTTTCAATAGTATAAATCAATAGATATTATTTAATACAGCATTTCCAAACTTATGGATCCGTGTCCCAACATTGAATCATAAAATATTTTTGATTGGTCTTTGTTCGTAAACTTATAACAAGAAAAGTATTTTAGTTATATATATATATATATGTAAACCAGTATTAATTTTTGCAGTTTTGCGTTAAATTATATAATACAATTTCTTATAGTTAAATGATTAGTAATGTTATTACATTAAAGCATATTAGGTTTTTTTTTTTTTTTGAAGGGTCGTCTACCCAACACAAAGAACATTTAGCATAAAGGTAGAGAAACACTGATTTAATATAACATATAAAAACGTTAAGTAAATATAAAATATAATTTTGAAAGTAGTTCTATGTGATGGATATGGATTATACGTGTAGTACGCGTAGTATCCCTACATAGTATGCGTAGTCTACACAGGAACAACATAAAAACGTATTGCTTTTATTCAAAAGGCTTTTGTATCTATTGGATTTAGGATTGAAAAAATATGAGAAACAGACGAAAATCTAGAAAAATATTAAACGTTGAAAGGTATTTTCGAAAGTGTGTAACTCACATTTTTAAAATAACTAGAAATGTAGATATTTTCACAGTAAATAATATTTTTCAAATGTTAACTGTAAACAATTAGCGTTTTGTGTACCTAATACACATTCTATCGTAATATACCTATATTTTCTAAGTAAATTAAATTTTTCATTTTATTATATTATACATAATATTAATATAATAAAAGATAAATAATAATATACCAGATGCTCAAGTCAATACTTTTTAAACACACTATATATAATAGGAAAGAGAATTTATTTTTTCTTCGTGGTCCATAAATGTGAGAAAATATTATTTAAGAAATAGCAAAGGACTGTTTTATGGAAGAGTTTAAAATTGACATCGTTGATGGTCCGTAATAATTTATTGCAAGACATTTATATAAAATATTGCTTTTAATATTAGTTAGAACCATTTAGATTTATTTTCTTAAATAAAGATAGGGTTCTATTTTTAACAATATTTATATATGGATATAATATATGTATATGAAATTCCTGCATAAAAAGGTTATAGGTGGTTTACGTATTAATATCGTAAGAATTGTGTGTTATGTACAATGAAAGTACAGTTTAAAATATAATATTGGTAAAATCATGCAAGTAAACCATACGTATAAAGTTATAGAAAAAAAGCCCTTGTGTGTTTTACGAATTTTGGATACACCAAATTTATTGATCATTAGAAAATGATTAACATAATTTATATGAAACATATCTTGCTAAGATTTATTGTCTATACGAACTCAAAAGAACGAAAAAATGATATCCCACAGTTTCAGAAGATATTCATCTTGTATTAATTATACATACAATGAATAGTGAAATCATTTACCAAATGTGAATTTAATAACCCGAAAGAGCAATGTGTTATTGATAAGCGAAACACAAAATGATTAACGATCTTCAATTCAATGATAATGATTTAAAACAATATTATTGTGTTCAACTCCTCGGAAAAACGTTGTAAATACAAAACAGTTTGTTGAAAATATCCCGTAATGATAGCGCATTGGTCTGCGTGGAAAAAAATAACCACACGATGTCTGAAATCAACACAGAGTGGGAAATAATTCGAATTTTGTCAACTTGTATCGGAACAGAATATGTACAAGTATTTATAGTATACATACACACTGTGTGTACACGTATTTGGGTTAAGATATTGTCATTGTTAGTGTAAACAAAGGCTCATTATCAAACGACTAATTATTTAGGACTTACCGCAGTTGTAGACGACTTTCAAGTACATCCTGGAAGCGGGCTTACAAGGGTTGCCGAATGTTGCCGCGTCCGCTACCAGCCTACAATTTCTTTTGCCATGGCACACGGTCATTACGGTCTCCGTCGCGTAACTCACCAGGCATGCTTGAAAATAATTACACACAATAAATTTTGAATTAAAACGGTGTAGTGACGGGGTATGGGCGCGACGTGGGACGTTGACGGGGCCGTGACGAAAGGAAAGAAGCGCCGTGTGTCACCCCTGTAGCGCCGTAATATCCACTCACTTTCTTCGGGCACGCCCTGTGGCTGCGGACACTGTATGCTCTCGTACTCGGTGCGGCCGTAGCTAGCCGAGAATACGGCCAGCCGGGAGTTTGGGTTGCACTGCAGGTTGACCACTTCGTCCTCGCACGCCACTTTGCTCCGAAACTCGACTGCGAACAAATGCCACCTGTTATCGGTAATCATGTCATGGGGGAGTACTGTGATGAATTTTCCTGATTTATAACATGCTAATGGTTTTATAAGACATATTTATTCACTGAAGATGTACCGAATTATTTGGAATAGCTAAACTTTAGACTTTGGCAAATACAAGGGTTGCTCCCACCACCTCGATGACGCCATTGGTCTATAATATGCAGGGCCGTATATTTTTTGAGTAGTAAGTACTGAGCACCAGATTATCGAACAAAACGGGTCTACGCAAATATTTTGGACTATTTCCTTGGAAAATGGAGGTGCAATACAATGCCGTAACAAGTGGTTGGCAAAACGAGTGGTTGCCAAAGGCGCATCAAAGTGAGGGGGCGAATTTGAGTTGAGTAACAATTGGTCTTCTTTTTGTATGAAATAAGGGCCAAAATAAAATTTGCCAAGGGCGCCACAGAATTTAGTTGCACTGGTTAAGTTGAAGCAGTGTTTAAAGCACACGTTCAGTTAAATGTACGTACACCTGCTACATATCGTTTATGTATTTTTAAACTGAATAGGTACACCACGTAGAATGTCGCGCTGCGCATCGTTTTACAAACTGTTGTTAACTCAACAACAATAATAATAATAATAATAATAATAATATTAGTATTCAGTCAATTATTATTCAATACAGTCATCATTATATTTTTTCCGGTTCCAGCGTGCATTTAAAGTAATGGATAATTATTATGCCGTGAATTCGGTGCGGAGCGGGTAATATTTTTAAGTGGTGACAAAGCGTCCGGAACGACCCTTTTTGCTGCACATTTACTATGGCAAATGCTTTATAATGATATAGATTTAGATCCTTATATTATTTTGTGCGTACAATTAAAGCAAGCTAAAGCAGGAGAAAATGTTCGCATGAGTATTGCGATGAGATTATTGTGCACATTACGCAGCTTTTATTAAACAATCGCACATGGTATGTAAAGTTAGCGGCATATAGACATACAGGAAGTGGAGAGGAGTACAAATTAATTGTAGTATGTAGACCAACAATCGAATGGTGCATTGTGTTTCGACGAAATTTACATTATAAACTTAAGTTTAAAGTTGAAACAATGATAATCAACTGGTAACTAAAAGTGAACAAGAGTTCATTAAATTAGTAAAATATTAATACGATGAAAATTTAATTCTTGTACCACCCAAACGGTGTTGTACCGAACATTTGGTGAAAAATAAAAGCAAATAAATGCATGAAGTTGATGGTATGTGTAAGTAAATGTCTCATGGTACGCATAGAAAAAGTGAAAATTCGCACTGCCTTAAACAGTTATAACGATATATAAACAGTTAGAGTAGAATAGAAATAACTTTTTCGAATAATAAAGAAGAAATAGAGTAGGGGAAAGTATTATCGTGGTATGGAGAACATTTATGAACAATAACGCACAGCACATACCTTACTATCCCATCCAAAAATTTTATAAAGATACCCGCCTATGAAAGGTTTTTTTGTATTTATATATTTATGTTTTGGAACTTTGAGTATTTAAATATATTTTAAAATAATTGACATTAACAAAACGTTTGTAAGACCTGTATAATTAATTTTAAGTTAATGCTTATCATTTAGCAATGACGTTTAGGCGTACATACTAAAAAATTTTTTACAAGTCAATACATACGCTATGCAATTATTAAAAGTTCATTGCGTTATAAGATATGGAGATGTAATAATAATTTTGAAAGTTGATAATTATTAAGATTCTATACAGTCATAATTTTTTCTTCTTTTTTTTAATTATTAAATCTATTTACATGTAACATAATCATGTATTTAAACTAAAATAATGAAAACCATTGTAATATTTAAAACTAAATCTACCAATTAATTTACTAACGATTTTATGTAATTCTATATAAAATATAGTATTATTATGTTAGGTGATGATTCAAGTCGTAGATAATATTTTATCATTGTAGAACTGTTGAATGAAATGGCTATGAAAAAATAATTTCGAGTTGTATTCAGGATTATTAGTATAATAAATATGTTATTATGATGTATGAATGTTGAATTCTGCTGGTTAATAATTCTAAATAAAATGTTATTATAAGTCTTGTATTGAAATTTTAAGACTTATACTTAAATATACATGTATAATAAATATTTTTCAAAAAGATGAACGGATAGTTCAAATTATAATTTATTTATTTTGAATTGATTGATGTTATTCAAAGTTTCCATATTATTTGAAAAATTCACTAATTTTAACGACAATAAGTTTTTCATTGATTTGTAGATTTTATTATACATTATATTGTGATTTTTCAATTATGTCCCACTTAATTATTTTGAAGTACTTTTATCAACTAAAGAGAGATTTAAACTTAAAATTATAATTAATTTTCAGTAAGCTTATCAACTACTTTTATATTGTTTTTTTTTTTTCAAAATGTTTGTATACCAAAGAACTATTTGTGGGTTTCTACAATTATTCATAATTATTCGATTGATTTGAATAAAAAATTAATTTAGGATAATAAAAAGGGTTTAAATAATAAATAACTTTGTGTTATTGAAATGATTAATTTAACTTATCTCGTGAATATAATAACGATTATACTTATATGGGTAACGATATGAAACAAATTAAAAAAAAAAAAAAAATACGGAAAGGATAGAGATACTGAATGTTGTGTACTCTTCTCACTTCACTCAGTTTTGGGTATAAACTATAAAATCATAATTTTATATTTGAAAGAAATAATAAATCATTTTATTCGAAAAGCGATTCCGATGGAACGTTTATATTGTCCAGCTTATAACTTTTATAGGTCATAAACTTTAAACGTTCATACAAATGTGTTTAAATAACGTTTCCGAAAACTATAAGATTAAATTAAATAAAACAACGATTTACTTTGTCTTAAATTCACATAGTTTTTTAATTAAAATAACAAAAAGATAAATAATACATTTTTGAAAAGATTTTTTTTTTTAAAAACACGACTGTAAAATAATTAATTTGTTTGAAATTTCAAGAATTTCAATATTTTCTCAGCTATTATTATTGTTATTATAAAAATAAAAAAACATATTTTTTCCTTAATTGTGTTTACAAAACTTAAACTTAAACTTTTTACAATAACTTAGATAAATTTTTTTTTAAAGTGTTACCAAATTGCTACAAGCAATCACTGTTACTGCTTTTACTATTTTCATCATAATCAAGACAACAAGACTATTGTTTTTCATTTTCACGCCAAGTTTACAATTACAACTACATGCTGGTTGAAAACATTGTTCTCGGTCTGATTCGCGGATGTACGTACTATGACCTAACTCTTGGGGCGTACATCACTAGTTCGACATTTTTTCGCACAAATATCAAAAGTGGTTGTTTCGTTTTTTTACAAGCTTCCTTTTCCTCAAGTAATTCTTCAATCACGAATACCTCCACATTCCTGGGAAAATGAAATAATATATCATTCTTTCTTCAAACAATGCACAGGTAGTTACATTAGCTAACGGTTTTTAATTTAGTTATTATATTGCCACACATCATCACAGAACGTAGTTATTCACACTATGATATTTATTTATATGAAACAAATGTTGTCACACTCACAGGGTTACATATTATATAAATATAAATATCACCATACAAGTGTGTATGAATATGCCATTAAGTAAATTGTAACTTAAATTATATCCTTAATGACTGAATCAAAATTATGTTCAACACTTCAAGTCGTCGCAGTGGTGCTGTTATACTATATTATGTGAAAAGGTTTTCTTGTCTTTTTAATTAGTGACGGATTTCTCGCTTTTTGACGGGTTTTACATTCTTTCGAGTTTTGACCGAGTCTTTTCATACTTTTAAAACTTTACACTTAAATGTTTAATTGAATGCTCTTCTGCTATCATAAAAGTTGAGTAAAAATAGTATTCAATGAAAGCCATGTGGGGTTTTTTTTCTTCTTCACGAATACGTGCGGATGGTCTACACTGCGCGCATTCCTTCATTATATAATAAAATACATAATATGTAATAAATTATGTAATAATATAATAAGTACAATGTGTTCTTTTAATTACGTGCGGCGGTAATGTAAGATACTAACGTGGTTACATTGTTATAAAGGATGCCCGAGATTTATAGGTGGGTATTGTGCGATATTATCAAGTATATAACATAATAATACTGATCCATTTGTAAATCTAATACATTAATTTGGTACACGATGATTACAATGCATGGTTACTGGATGGAGACCTGGCTGATAGTCGAAACATAATTTATCCATACAAATATCGAAAACATTACGTGCATTTTTATCTTGTATAGTATTAATTTTGTTACATTGTATTGTCGGTTTTGCGTATTGTTATAATCTAATATTATATAGTACCTAGTTATAATAATGTACCACCTCGGAATATCTGTCCGTTTTTTGAATAATAAATCAACGCACGTTACTTATTTTCCCAACTTCAGCGCCGACTAAAAATTATCGCTTATGCTTTTCGGTTTGTCTGTGAATAATTTGTTTTCTGTTGCAGACAAAGTGCTTGACGCAAATTAAATTGGTTTTTCGTTCTTATTTACCTGCAGTATTACGTCGTTACTATACTTACGAACTATATCACTGCCAACGGAAATCCCGGGTTATTGGTAACTACAAATAACTGTGGGTTACGTTTTTCAATCATTTTTTCAAAACATTTTTCAGCAGCATTTTACTGACTACTTCGAATTCCTTTCCCCAATTTTATTCAGAAGTGATAATAAACAATGTATTATATTATGTTATTATATCAATTAACCATTAATATTTTTCTCTCAGTCCTTTTAAATACTTCATACCAAACATATATAAAAGATTCCTGGACTTCTCGTTGATCGTTTGACTACTAAGGTACTTTAATTGTTCCATTTCAAACGTAATCAATGTTATTCACTTTGCATTATATCTGCGCCAAATATAACTGAATTTAAACAAAGCTCGTGTCGGCTGTTGGAACAAAAATGCAATCGAAAATATAAGCGGCAGACAGATCAATAAAGCATTGAATATTTCCTTCCTCCCGGTTACTACATCATATAAGCTGACGTTATCATCGCCATCTATACATACGTGAGGCAAGTGTCATGTACCTAATTTCATATACAGATTTAATGTATATTTCAGATGTATGCATTGAGATTGCATTTTATTCTTTTTCACGACCACTTTAAATTGGTGATGTAAAATTTCTTGTTTTTTACTTTCTACTCTATTTACCATAACATTTTATATTGGTCCTTTTTATTTTGCTTTTACCGTCAGCTTTTAGCGCGGCTAAGAAATGTAAGTATTTTATACATAAAGAATATATACGTCAATACACTACATTCAAAAACGTCTCGAATGAATTTTGATAAACCATTACATTATTGTAGATTTTTTGCTCGCTACTTAAGGAGATATATGATTTCATTAATTGAATAATAATCACTTAAAATACTTTGATAGACTTTTTTGACGATAGTGTTCACTTTTCATCACTAACATTTGCCAACATTATTGTTTATGTGCTTTTGCGACACAATTCACTCATGTACACAATAATTCGGCCATAAAGTATGTGTAATCTCAATAGCATATCATATGTTTGCTAACATGTTTATCGATACTTACGAACCATGCATTTTTATACGATGTAATGGTTGGCGTTTTTACATCAAATATGTAAATAAATATGTATATGCTTGATCCGAGTATTTTGCAAGTTCGTCAGAAGTTTTACTTTGAAACCAGGTAATTAAATATACATATGTATACTTAATAGACCATGCATCTGCTTGAAAACCGATCTAATCAAATAGTTTTGATCATTTCTCTTGAATTTTATTATCTTGAGTATTTTATCTTCAATCTATCCAAATCATTTTTAAATGGCTCATAATCTGATTTGAACTGTATAATTATGTTATCGCCTTTTTATTTTTAACGTTGATGATATTTATAAAATGGCATGTTTACTTTTGTTATATTTTATTATATACTTTTAACGGAGAAGATGAACCATTCTAACTATTCTATTTTACTCTATCACCAGTCGATATGTGTACAAATTTTTACGAGAAAAAATAATATTATATTAAACAACAATGATTTCTATAATCACGGATTTAAAAACATACTGACCATAAGATAGTCGACAGCAAGTTTTGATTTAAGTTACTCGCTATCAATATTACAGTTATAATGATGCATAACCACTATCATTTACATAAAATCTTTATATCCCTTTTTTCGGAAATTATTTCGATTATATAGTATAAAGTTGTCAGTTTTACCAATTAAATTTCACGGGTTTTTAGTCGTGTCCGTAGAAAAGTCTCACGTCGAGAAACGAAAAAAGTATAGATTAAAAAGTTTGAAATTACGTCGTAGATGGATAAAATTAATGTGTTGTTTAGCAAATGAGCGCAAAAACTTTTATTCCGTAATTATACATAACGTAAACACATTCATAATGGTAGGACAGATGCGTTTTTTGAAACCTAAATTAATGACTTTAGTATTTATATAAATATTGCGTATAAATAATAAATATTTGTAATACGCATACGAGTCGAGTGAAAATTAAAATTAAAAAAATAAAAAATATATTTTAAATAAAGTTATATTGGTGTGAAGCAGTAATAACATTTTTGAAATTATGTTAAATATTTATTTAAATAATTTTATTATTATTATCATAAGAGCTTAGACAAGTGTAAAATGTTGCACAACCGGAAGTATTAAACATTGTAGCAATTGAGTTGCTCTTGAGAATGTTATAATATGTTTTAGGATACTGCAAATACATATAGTGAACTTATAATAATTAAATTCCTGAACACTCAAAGAGGGATTAAGAGTAGAATTGGAGATGGACTAGGTACAGAGGGGAATAGCGAATCGGAATTTAATCTCGTCTTTTTGATGAGCAGACACCCACAAACATTTAGCAATCCTATTTATATTTCTTCTTTTTCCTTGAAAACCATAAACTATAATATTATATTTGAATCATAACAGTTTTAATTTTTACATTTATAATCTATGGTCAAAAACATTTTTTACATTTTATCTTAGGGTGTTTTTAGAAAAATTAGAGAAATTAAAATAAAAGTTTTTTGAAGAATTATTAAGAAACGTTAGCTTAAAGTTTTCGAAATTATTGGGATCACATAGAATCTTGAATCAATTTGTCTAAAAAAAATAATATAGGTGTCTTAAATAATATATATTTAACCCATTTTAGTTTTAGCTCTAAAAAAATAATTGATCAATTGGTCAAGACTAAAAGAAGAATTAAAGTCTAAAATTACATTATTTTAGGTTATATTGTTATGTTAAGGGCCATATTACCCTTAAAAATTGTTTAAAAAAAAAAAAATGTACACAATAACATTTATTCTATTCCAAGTTAAAAATGTGTAGAATGCGTTTATTAAATATATCATCGTGGGACAAAAAAAAAATGTGATCCTTTCCAGTAACTGATAAACAGAGTATGTAGTATAAAATACATTTTAAGTACATATTTTGCTTTTTTTTCATAATTATTACATAATAATTTTATATGTTTTCTCTTTATGAAAGGAATCTAAATTTTTGGACTATAATATTATTCGATTTATTCAATTTTTAATTTTTACAATTGATTAATATTTTATTTTATCATTAAACAAACTTCAAATATTTTATGTGTGAGTATTTTTGTAAAGTATACATATAAGGAAAAGTGAATTCCTAACTCTAGTTTTTTGTTCAAAAATAATAATTTCCAATCATTGTGTGTTTAATAAATGTCTTAATATGACAAAATTATCAATACTTATTAATATTGTTTTTAGTTTACATCGGTTTAGAGCTAACGATCAAGAAGAAATATTAAATAAATGTATATTGTGCCGGCTAAAATTACTGAATCTATGAATATATTGGATCGAGTATTCCAAAAATGTGAGTTTGCTTTATGTTGCACATGCCCATTGGTTAAAGTCCAAATATGTTGAGGACTAAACCAAATATATGAAATTAATGGTAGGGTACACAGAATGTTGAAGGATGAAGTAATTAATAATTCAATTGGTATTGAACTGTGAACTAAGGCGAATTTTTGCACACAAACTTATTGATAGCGAATCTAAGCTACATATGCTTGTTATATATTCGGTACCGACAGTATAAACATTTCAGAATGGGTTCTAGACTTTAAGTATAAAAGAAAATTTTTGGTATACTTTTTTTTATAGTAACTAAATAATTCTTGAAAATTCTATATAACATATATATATTAATCTATGTTTTAATGAATAATAATATGATATTAATGGTTATATTCTCGCATGCGTTATAGAAAAATTATTTAAATAAAAATCTTTGGAATAAATATTAAATTGATGATCAATATAAACTATTAAATTTATAAAGATCTTAATATTTCATGGGTAAATGTTGTATATCATCAAATAAATTGTTGCTAATAAATAATATTTACATTTAAATTTTATTTTTTGGCGGTACGTTGCGCTAGTCTACTGTTGACGGTCATTACTCTATGTCTAATATCATTCGTCTCATTTTGATTCCATGTATTAAATATTTTCATTTTTACTAAATTATTTTTTTTAAATACTTTGCTCATAATATATATATTAATAATAAATAAAAAAAAAAATTGAAATTAAATTAAATTTATCCTTACTTCTTATAATATACATGAATATTGGAATAGTTTATTTGTTTTCAATTTAATAGAAAAAGGTCTTAATCGAGAAACTGAGATCGATCCAGATTCAAGGAAATTGTGAATAATAAACACGTATCTACACCCTACGTAACCTACGAAAAAGGTCTTAATCGAGAAACTGAGATCGATCCAGATTCAAGGAAATTGTGAATAATAAACACGTATCTACACCCTACGTAACCTACGTAACCTACACCTTCGATTATAGGTACATTATATGTAAATAATATTATTATACATTTTTTAATAACAATTATAAGTACAAAAGTACATTAATTTCAATATATTTACTTTTTTTAATAAGTAAATAATTTTTTTAAATTATTTCCTAAATCAAATTATCTCCAGCTTTCAGGCGCTAAGAGATATTTCTCAATTTTTATTATATTTAAGTTTAAAATATGAATAATAATTAATGATATAATAATTTCAATTAAATTTTGATTTTTTTAATTTCTCGTTTTTTTCTCCATATATCTTAAATATTAAATTACATAAGCCAGTACCAATTAAATGTTCTCTGCAATGAAAATAATATTTTTCAAAAACTTAAAAATCTATAAATGTCTTTCATTCAATTCATTTTTTGAGTCATAATTTCTCTACATTTTCATTTAATTTTAATTTTTATTTTTAATTAGTAAGATACTACAAACCTTCCGTGTTATTTTTAATATTTTAAATGTAATGACTTTTGAATCAAGAAACACTACAAAACCAATTTTTTATTTTTTTAATGAATTCTTAGTTTAAACTTAAAATAACAATCATAAGTATAAGTTTCATTAATTAGTTAATATATTTTTTGTTCTCATTTAAATCCAATTGGTTGAGGGTGCTCACAGTATTCTAATAAACACATAAGTGGGTGTGCGTACATGAGAGGTTTAATGTGGATGGCTATGCATACATGTGAGTGAGTTAATGAGAGTATATGTATTATTCTATTGGGTGGGAAATGGTAGTAGGTGTTAAAGAAATGAAACGGGGGCTCTTGGATGGTGGTGGATGTTTCTAGGGACGTAGTGCAAGAATGTATGAAGGGATTTCTAGGGATGGATATATGGGCCGTTAGGGAGTATGGAGGTTGTGTTAGGGTTGAGTAGGGATGTTAGGGAATACGGAAAGACTTCTATGGAGTATGGAAGGTTTTTTGTATAATGTGGAAAGGTATTGAGGGCATATAATGATGCTAAAGTGGGGAGAGATACTATAGTTAGAAGTGGTGGAATGGGGTTTGGAGTGTGTACTAGGTATAGATGGGGTGTTTGAAATCGTCTGTTAAAATCTTACTTAAATTGTATGTTTTAAATCGAGTGAATTAGCGAAAAAGGAAATAATAAATGGTTTAGGTTATTTAATTCATCAGGAAATGTAATCTGACTGCCATAAACCGGTTTTGACATATTTTCGATGATAAAAAATATTAATTTTGAACTTCGAATAGCCGAAACGTATCTACTATCCAGATGATTCATAAGAGCAGCTTTTATTAACCTGGGAAGAGTCGTATCGGTTAAAAATAATGAAACGTTGATGTAGAAAAACAACCTTTTATTTATATTAAAAATAAATTGAATACGTACATCAAAAAAAGGAAGTTTGTTTATAGTATAACACACTATAAAATATGTATAATAAAGTAAAAAGTTTAAAATAATGTTATAATTGTGATTGCTTTATAATAAAATGTTGTATATTCGTTATTCGACATTGGAAACACGTAAAAGTAAAATATGTTTTAAGAGTAACAAGAAATTTAGTTTTAGTTTTTTATACTACCATGGAAGGGAATCTTTTTTTGTATAGATAAGAAGTGGCGAATAGAACCAATGTTTTCAATACCTCAGTTACTAAATTTTCGTATTCATTTCGACAAGCGAGCCAAAACATATTTAAATCTTGAGATGAAAATTGTAGTTGTAATGTTTTATCAGCTGAAAATTCTATAATTTGATTGTGAATCTCAATTGTTTGTTTGCCTGTTGCAACTATGTTTTCATCAAATGGATTAAGAACCCATTTATTCGAAAAGTAATCGTTGTCAGTTACGAAATATTCCAGTAACTGAATTCTTAGTTCTCTGAAATGCGTTTTCATGATGTCAAAATTTTATATCGTTTTATTTGTTTCCGATAGAACAATAATTGTGAATTATTCAATTATTGTGAACAACTAATGATAATTGTTGCAACGCAATAGATCACGTAAATTATTTCTTGTATCTCGTCTGTTGATATGGACACCTATAACCAGTGGGATTTTTGATTGTTTAATAAATATAGGTGCACTCGAACGTTTTTGTATACTAGTTATTTGTATGTTAATGATATATAATATATTTTGTAACTAGTAAAACGTTTTTGTACACTAGTTATTTGTATGATAATGATATAATATATTTTGTAACTAGTAAAACTGATAAGAGTTTAAATTAATTTTTATTATAAAGGTCGTAAGGTAACTGATTTAATTTTTTACCCATTTTGGGGGTCACGATATTAAAAAGTTGAGAAAGGCTGTCTTAAATTGTAGTGACAAAACACTAACATAATGTCTTTTTGAACAAAATGTGTGAACAATTTAAAAATAAAATGAGAACATTTTAAAAAGAGGAATGTCACCGGCGAGAAAATGTCCTCGTTTTTCAAGAAATTTGCTATTCTACCGGCTTCAGAAAAAATAGTTTTTAAATAAACGGTTTGCGTTTCATTCTAGTTTATTAAAACTGTTTTCCATGTTTCTGTTTTATTTGTGTTTATTTGGTGATTAATTTGGTTATTATGTTTTAGTAAATCAGATAGTAAGTCTTTACTGCTGCAATTTTAAGTACACTAATTCACTTATTTTTTTAATGAATTTCTTACCCAAAATTTTCTTTTTTTCTTCTATATATATATATATTTATTTATTTTTATTAAGTTATTAATATCCAGATAGTAAAATAAATAGACTATTATAATCGATATCTTGATTCTACATTTTAAAAATTAAAATGTAGATACACAGTTAAAAAATTTAAAAAATCGAACGACTTGAAGAGAGCTTAATATTAAAAACTGAACAGAAAATTAACTATATCCAAATATTGTATTTTGTTTTTATTAATCATCGTTTTAATATGAATCTAGTCACTAGATTCTAATGAAAACAAAAATGTTTTTTTTGGTGTTTTGTTTTCAAGATAGAAATTTAGATGTAAATGGTATGTTTATGTTTTGTTCATGTTTTATTTTGTTGTGGGATAAATTTGATATTGACCAGGTTTGTGTTTTCTTGTCATTTTTATTTTGTCACTTCAATATAAACCCGAATTAAGAGAATTAAATATCCATACAATGGAGAAATTCGGAATTTTAAAAATGCTTATTCTTATATTATATTCTACGGGTAGTTAATTTATTTTATATAATCTTTAAATTGAATGTATGCGTTTAATATCTTAAGTTTTGCCTTTCGTAGTTTAAAACATCTAATCCGTAATTCGGAATTCATTGGATGAGCGATTTATTGTACATAAATTATTTTATTTGCGTATTAAATATATTTCTTAGTTCAAAAAAAATATATATATGTTTAAGAATTTGTGTGTTAGTTACTGCATTTTTATCATTTATTCCTGTTTCTATTTGAATTGTTTATCAAACATTATATCAAGATATTTAAATTTATTTACACATTTTAGAGTAATGCTATTTTTTAAATGATTTTGCTGTTTAATGAACGGACGAGTAATTTATAAATTAGATCAATATTTTTACAGTTTACGTTTAAATATTGAATTCTTGTAGATTGTTATCACATTAGGTTTTAATTTTATTTATAATGATATTTCAAGTCAAGAACAATGAATTAATTATTTTATCTTTAATAAAAATAACTATCATCAGTATAACAAATAGTGTTGATATTTATATTAAGATTCAACAGACCATTTATGTACACGGGGCCGGTGTTATGCAGAAGGTAGATGTGGGGAAGGGTGCAATATCCCCCCTAGAGTATTGTTTTAGAAATTAATCGAAAAATTTGTATATTTATGACCTACTACCCCAATCAATATTTTCTATCGCCGACCCTGCGTACATGCTGAGCTGGGTTCATATGACACGTGGTTTGGCGAGTTTTGTACACTGAACCTAGGAATCATGATCGGTTCATGTTTTTGGTGATATCGTCGCGCATTCCCTTTGTTCGAATAGGGCCGATCTACCGACAAGCTTTGGAAATACACTTACGCTTAAATGCGCCAAATGTTTGATACGACGCGCGTATCGTACCTCAAGCGAACCGAAGTGGTTATAAATACGAGGCCCTAGAACCGTACTTTGTAGGTACACTACATTGCATTTCTATAATGGTATAGTTTAGAGATAAAAATGTATTTATTTATTTATTTTACGCGTATAACAATTATACTGAATAAATAGCTTACGATGATTGTAAGTATTCTAATTAATTTACACAATTGTTTCGGGTTTGGTACTTAAATGTAAAGTTTAAATATAGACAAATTCACGTACTAACGGCTCGTAATAAAAAAATAGAATAGATATAACAATTTATTTGAATATTGTTATAGAATTAAACTTCAACATTTAAATCATAAATCAATTAGGAAGCAATTGGTGAGTTTTTTTTAAGTAATCAATTTTTTTTTGTGTCTGTGTAAACAATTTCGACCAGAAGGATTGCTCTGATCATCAAAATTTTGGGAAGTTTCTACTTGGAAACGTTGTATAGTTGGTACTTTAGAGAAGGGCACTTTTATGAAGCTTCCAATATTTTTCTCCAACATTTCAAAATCAACATTTCCAACATTGAAAAGTCAATAAAAACCGGCAATATTTACAGTAAACCGGTTATAAAGTAATAACAATTAAAATAATTATTATTTATTTTATATTTTAGTATAATCACAGATTACTATTTTTGTATAAAATTACAAAATATAATTAGCTAGGTATTAAATACAATAAAAATGTATAAGCTATTAAATTATTATCAATTGATATGGTTTTGGTAGATAATTACGAATCTATGATTATCTACAACCTAATGCTCTGCATGGTTCGATCTTAATCAGTCTGTTCTGGACCGGTCTAGTACGGTCCTAACATACATAAATTATTGAATCGTTAGTTTGGTTCGGTTCAATAATTTTTAGGAAGTTTGGTCCAGTCCTCAGATAAAATGCATTATTTTCAGTCCGGTTCCAATCATGGTACTTAAAATCTAAATACAGATATTGTTATGTAAACAAATAAAACGAAAAAAACCTACATTTTTAGATATATAATTTATTAATAAATTCGGGTAGTCCGGTCCAGTGTAATACCAAACGCATCATATGGTACGGTCTGAGCTAATACAGACTGAACCTTATGGACCGGTCTATAAACAGTTCAAAATGTTTTATGATCAGACTGACAGTCCGGTTTACGGTCTACTTTATTAAATTTTATTTAAATACTGGTCCGGTCCAGTCTAAAAATAATATGAAGCCGTCGGTTCAGTCCAATTTTGGTCTTTGATTAATGTTTATGTGTGGTACGGTCCGACTTCAGTCTACTGGTAAAATTTGTAGTCCGGTCTGGTCCTTAAAATAACGGACCGTGCGGAGCACTACGACAACTATATGTATAAATCAATAACTAAAAAGTTATCAAATTTGGTTTTTCATGGAGAAAATTATAATTTTTTACACTTTTTCAAAGCTTGTTGATAATCTAAATCTCTATTAGTTAAGTTTTCACTAATATATTAAAAATCTAAAACACCAAATATTGGGGCGATAAACGATACTTTAGGTGTTGTCTATTTTTAGTGATATATTTTCGATGCCCGTTTTATGCAATTGCTTAAAATATTAAAAAAGTTTTACACTAATGTATTATTAATAAATAAAAGTTGGATTATTACACATGAAAACTACAAAAGATCTTTATCGTACTTGTTTAATATTCATCTATGTACATATTTTTAAATATTCAAAAAATCAAACTATACGTAAAAATTATTATTTTTTAATTAAATGTCAAATATAATAAATATTTATTAATTATTTATTGCTTTTCGTACTCGTATTAAAAACGTTTTATTGAAATATAATGAATTACGAGTATTTTATAATTATAAATTTAACTGAGCAACTGAATATTAAATTATAAACATTTTAGCTGTTTTAGATAGAAAATTATTATAATTATGAATTTTGCACACTTTAAAATGTAATATTAAATTAAAAAATAAGCTAGTTCAAGGAAAAAAAAATATTTATTCACTTTAAATATCAAAATTCATAAAATATGTCCTTAAAATTTGAAGAATACTCAAAAAATGTAAATTTATGCATATTAAAAGTTTGTACTTTGCTTGAATCAAATTATTAACAAAACCAATTTTTATTTTACTTCGATACTTTTCCTATTGAATTTTTATTAAATTAAAAAAAAAAATATTGAAATTGCATTTACATAAGATTTTTGTTTATTTGATTTAATTTTATCACTTATTTTAGTTACGTATTTATGAAATTTACATAACTTTGAACTCAAAAATACATATCATAGTATAAATCTTAAAATTATTTCATATTGTGAATTTAATTATAGACACTAATGTTTTTTTTATGATAAATAAGTCAGTGGTATGAAAAGAATTGCATTAGAAAAAATTGTATATTTAAAATTAAAGCTTATATATATATATAATTTTATGATAAACAATATTTTTAAAATTTTCAAGTTTTTGAAAAACATCTTGAATAAGAACATGATTCTATGATTATATTGGTATTAGATTTAATGATATACAGTCAATTATATTAATTATGTTATATGTCGAGAAAATTAATTTTCCTTGAATTTCACTTGAATATTTCACACCATAGAATAACTTTGAAATAACATATCCTTTACTAATAATAATATAAATAAAAATTAAATAATTTATTATATTTAAATTGTATTTATCGTATACATTAATTAATTTTATTAGATGAACATTTTAAATAATTAATAATAATACTCACTCATTGTTGTTTTCATTAGATTCGATTGATAATAAAGCATGTTAACCGCGAACTTCAAAATATACATACATGATAGTTAAGGGTAAATTTTATCCTAAACAGAGTACAAAGAAGTTTTCGACATTTTTAAACTGAAAATAATTCCAGGCAAGACATTTGTGGCTATACGAAATAAATCTCAAGGGCTTAAGTCAATAATTCAATATACTTGCCTATGACCTATGATAAAGTGGGAAAATCCGTTGAGATGGCTAAGAGTGGTAGGTTAGCCACTTTATCATGGGTCCAATGTCGTGGCGATACGCTTATGAGAATTTATAGGTATACCAAACTGGACGTCCCAAACAAAATGTTTAAAGCCACTTGAATATCGGCATCACAGGTTATAATTTACGGGTAATGGTATGCAAATAAACTTGTATTTAAATAGTGATATCATTCGACGAAGGGAAATTGCGGGTCATAAAGATCATTTCATATAAGTTATGAAACGTGTTTATTATTGTGTTGGTGGATGGTATACACATAATATGTATTATATAGTACATATTGGGTTTCCTGAATATGAATTAATTGTGTAAAACACTAGAATAGTACACAGTTATAATTCATATTTATTGATTAGGATATTAAATATATTCTATTCAATGTTTATGGGATAACTCCTATAAAAATGAAAACAAATTTTTCCCTGTATAGTGATGTGGTTTCTGCAAAAATGAGGAATATATGAATAACAATAATATTATTCGCATGCATAAAATACATATTATACAAGTCGTAATAATAAATAGTATAGATAAATATTGTATGCGTATTGCATGTGGCAATTAAAACAAAAAATAAATTAACAAACTGAAATGGCGTTGGACCAGAAAAGCAGGTGAAACTTAACTGTTGTGCATAAACGTAACTTAACGTAAATGTTTAGAAACATAATAACTGTCCAGGAATCTTATTTATAAAGACAAAGGATTTACATATGCGAAGTAGTGATATTTAATTTTAACTAAATTAATTCCGAGAGAAGGGACCAAGGAAAACTTGACGATAACTTGGTTGATAATCTTGAAATTCTACCATCGCATATTTTACCATACAACAACCTCCGCACTCCCCAGCCAATATATTTATTTATATATGTGTATATGTAGGTGAACGTTATAACACTTTCAGTGCACATGGTTATAATAATGTAAATTATTCAACCAAAACCCGAAGTGTGTTTGCAGCTATCAGCTATCCTCCTCTCCTACAAGAGGTCGTATGTGTTCAGAATGTAAGTTTATGTAAATCTTGGACCCCGGTGGTGTGCCATTTGATTCGTATGAATAATGCTCGATAAGTTTCCCTCGGCATGAAAAGGATGTCCGTCTTGCATAATCTCCTCTCCGTAATAAAAATAAAACGAATAACATAAGGAAATATTATCTCATAATGGTTAGTTTAATATTTATACGGGCAAGTTTATCTATTTTAAAAACAATAATAAACGTCGTTACTTATCACTGACTACTACGGTTCAACTCACACTGCACAAAGATTATGCTGTTGAAAAAACGGAAGTCATATTAAACTGAAATTTACAATAATAACGTACATTTTTACGATCTTGATCATTATATTAGCAGTTCATTTTAATATTATTAATTTGTTCGAAAATTCGGAACATATTATATTATATTATGTTTATTGCTATTAATACTAAATTAATTTAATTTAATTCAATTAAAATATTTGTCGGTTGAATTAGATTAGTTTTGTTATAATTTTCAATGCCAAATTAGTGTAGGTTTATTATTATTACAATTAAACAACGCGATAATATATACTTGTTAGAATATTATTGGTACCATGCAATAGTTTGACTTCATACATAGTTGAAAGTTGAAATTGTTACGGTACCATTTGAAATAATTTAGTTTTGTTACATAATTATTATGATTATTATTATAATGTAGTTTTCAATTTTAACTTCTTTAATTTAGATTGAATGGTTTAGAAATATAATTGTGTGCGAGTTTTATTAAAATGTTATGTCTGAAGTGAAATAATCATATTATATTATAACTTAATGTTTAACGTTAATGTAAAACATAGTATCAAACATATTTTAATTATTAATCATCAGGTAAAAAGCATTTATAATGAGTTCGTGTGTCGAATTCAGTTTTTTTTTTTACTACGCAAAGAGAGCTTTATATAATTGATACATCCGTCATAATTTTTGTTCACATGGTTATTGCTAGCATTAGTTATATTACATACTTATATTATAGCTAGATTGATAAAATTATTTACTTTTCAATGAACAAAAAAGAAAAAAAATTAACATAAAAATAAACTAATTTTTGTGATTGAATAATGATTAGTAACAATAAATAGAACAGTTACTTTTTATATTTTGAGTGAAATGAAGAATGTATTGGTTTTTTGTGTGTATATGTACACGATTTCGACTAGAAGAAATACTCCGATTATCACTAAATAAAGAGTAAAATATAGGATATGGGTTCTAATTAATACTTTAGAGTGAGAGGTGATTATTTTCTGAATTTCTTAACAATTTACTGGATAATAGAAAAATATGTACTTAAATATATATATATATATATAGAACGCATTATTTTTTTAGGGTTTATATACAGGATTTCGATAATCAGAAAGATTTCTGATAAAAATGTTATGAATTTTTTAATAGTTTTTATAATAATAAAGAAAAATTGATGAAAATCGAATTTTTGTAACGTCCGTACTCATAAAATAATAATCGTAGGAACTAAACATTTTAATTGAAGGTTACATCACCATTCGCTATATAAAATAATTTTATTAGAAAGTTGCAATTTTTTTTTTTTTATAAGTCTTACAAAATTTAATTTTCGTGTAATCAGATATTTCAACGAATTCCCATAACATTTACATGTCTTTTTTTCTGTTTTTTTTTTTATGAAAGTTAGAACTTTAAACATTTAATTTACCTTATTTAGAAATTTGGTTCTACCACTTTATCAACCATATTTAGAAGTATAAAATTATCCATCCGAGTTCCCAGAATCGTTTTTTCAAGAGCGATGGTATATTGGTTTTAAGTTTAAAAGACTAATAGCAATATCAATCACCCATTTCTGTATCTTATCTCTCATATTGGAGCCTCACCAAAAAACTTCACCTCTTTTTTCTTTGTAATTTAATAATCAATTTAAATATATATTAGTGAATTAATATATTTGAAATAATGACCAAAATACTGGTCATTTAAATTATTTAACTTTTATTTCTGATATAGCGGGTGTTCCATGACTGAAAGAATGTATTCTATAACTCGACATTAATATTCAGCTATCGATTTTCCACTTAACTCTCATTGATTATATTTAGTTTCATAATGATGGATTAAAACTTTTTTTAAATTTAGTTAATGCATTATTTGACAAAATTTACATATTTTTTTTTACAGGATTTTATTAAATTTATAAGTTTATATTTATGAAATGTATTATTATTGAATATTTTTAATATATTAAAATATCTTAAAATCAATATTATCGTTATTGAGGATTATTTATTTGTTCACTGATAAAACCAGTGTAGAATTTGAAGTAAAAAATCCAGTATTTTTTTTTTTCAAAAACAAACTTATTTTTCATGAGTTATTAAATTATTTTCAATATTTCCTAATAGTCTTGGCTCATTATTGTAAATAAACCTTTATGAAATTATTTCGTTTGTATTAAGCTACCAGACGTTTCTCATAACGTGGCACTCTAATTTATGGTTGTTCGAAGTGCTCCGTTTAATGGAAACGACTGATGTTTTAAATTTTGTATAGAACTCATTTATCTGTTATTGTATTGGTAATGTAATATTTTAGATTTTGAATGGAGTTATATTGGTTTTAATATTGTGTGTATATTTTTTTTCTTCAGAAAACACTTTTTGAAGCAGTAAATTCGTTCCAAAAGTTTTATACGTAGTTTCATGTTTTTATTGATTGAAAATCGAACGCAGATTGTACTACACAAAAGTAATAAAGGCACTAGTTTAAAAACCACTTAGGAAAAACTCACGAAAAAAAAAATCCCTAGATAAATGTACGGCCAGTTTTAAACAAAAACCATGATCATATTATCAGAGCTTGCTTCGTTTTGAATTACCTTGTAATACGAACGTGTCACTGAATTCGAATTTAAAACAATAATACAATTTTGGCTCGTGTCAACTTGAGCGAGACCAGATGAGAGCCCTGCTAAACGCTCATATCCGTAAATTATATGCCGTTCGTGTTTTTTTCACCCGAAACATTTTTCGATTACGTTTTACGTTATTTTTTCGTGCTCGTACCTTACCGTTGAAAACCATACTGCACTTAGCAGCAGCTTTATTCGTAAGTCGTAACACACTTTGTTAAATTAATTTTACCGAAAGCGTACCGTTTCACACTGATATGTCATTACATACACTTTCGTGATCAAAACCGATCAGATACGTGAACAGATGATAATCAAAGATAATCAAATTACGGGATTTTATTAGTGATGATGGCTTAGCGCAAATGTTTAGAATTTAAACGGATGAGTGAATGTCCCTGCACTATAGGTACAATACGCGTCCGAAGACGTTCCAGTTTTAGGATTTTACCTGATACTACAAATACATCATCTTCATTTGCGCTCGTGCGGACATTCACTGTTTGAAATCTGAACAGAAAGACACGCATACATATCATTAAGTTGATATCATCTGCATATATTAAGAATACAAAATTAAAATAATCAAAAAAAAATTACAAAGAGAAGAATATAATTTAATTTAGTTGGAACCCAACTTAGACATTTGAAATTCTCGAGGACTTGAAATAAAAACTTAATTGCGTTAATCAGTTAATGAAAAATTATGATTTTTGTAAGAAAATACATATTTTAAGTAATCGAAATTCTTATAATTTTGTTCTTTGGTAATGATTTATTTCAATTTTGTAATAAATATATATATAGGTGGTTTAAGACAAGGGTGGCCAACCCCAAATAGTTGGGAAAAAGGTGAAGGAGAAGAAGATATATTTTGTATATAAATATATTTGTATTTATTCTTAAATTTATAAATTCCAAGTTATTTTTAATATGATTATGCTTAAATTCAATACCTACCAAATAGCTATAAAATATGTTTTCAGTGAAAGTGATAAGTCTATAATTATAAATATTTAAGTAACGTATTAATATACGTATCGTAGTTTTTAATTGTATATGTTTTCAATAGTAGATAGAAACAATTTATACGGAACAAATTATTCTGTATTTGTCAGTCATAATTATTAATAATTTAAATATAAAGTATATTGTAATTATAAAATAAAATAAAAATTCATTTATATATGAATTTATGTGTGTGTGTATGCATGTATACACGTAACAACTAGCTTTCATTAAGATAAACTTTTATTTGCTTGTGAAAGTTTAGATATTTTAAATTACTCACATAAAATAATATTGTATCTGTGAAATGAGTTATTTTACTTTTCCATAGCCAAGTCATTAATAAAGGAAACGGTTTCATGATATTTTTACAAAAAAATAATATATGTAATTTATCATCGTTAAATGTCACACATAATAGGTTTTTCAATTATTTTAAAAAATTACTACTGTTAATTACTACTAGTTGTTACTAACTTCTATTACTGCAATAATTTTCAATTTTTACGTTTTAAATGGAATGAAAAATATTTTGATTTTTATAATAATATGTCGTTTTTTATTCTTATCTTAAATTAATTTGTAATTAAGTCTACGAGATCTTAAGGATTCTTATAATTGAACAATAATAGCCTGGAAATCGAATATAGATTAATATATATATATGGTAATTTTAATATGAAAATATTTTTGGAGATTTTGAAAAACTTAAGATGTGAATAAAAATGTTAGTGGCCTAAAAATGTATGAAATGCAAATAATAAGTTATTACCAATAGTAAATTTGAGTTTGATGAGTGTTGTGTTTTGTTTGTTAAAGATTATAATATTATAATAATAAGTAATAAGAAAAAAACAAAAATTCAACATATACCTAAATAGTTATAATATAAATAATTCTTTTGAAATTGTAAAATCGTAAATAAAATCGACGATTGAAAATTGTAAATTAATGTGGCAAAAATAAGAAACAGTTATTCGAGATATAGAAAAATACTTGTCCAGTGTTCAGAAGTTTTTTTTTTTTTTATAAATTGTGTCAATTGTGTGAGTTGTTTTGTAAATTTGTTAAAACAAATGGACTTGTTGTCAAATTTATTACATTTATATACTGTTTATTTATTCACATTAGAATTGTTACACAGTGTGTGTGTTTTTCGTTAAAAGGTTCAGATGCGCAGCACGTGTGTACTTACTGCATAGTGACCCTTTCAGCTGAACAACAGTTTAGTGTTAAAAAAAAAAGTACATATAATATATCGTATATGCCATGTAATATGTCTGTCAAGTAAGACATTACTAAATGGCTTAGGTATATTGCTCAAATTTCATAATAAAAACGAAATGAGAAACTATCAACAAAAATTACAATATTATACATTTAAACAATCAATCAATTAAAACATCCAAAGTTTTTATTGACTAGTAGACTAGGCAATATCATATTTATACATCATATTAACATAGACGTGATATTTACATTTATTTATTGTGACTATTTATTTATTTTCTATTGAAACTTTCTAATGTAAATGCATTTAAAATTGTATAATATGACATTCTAGATTCGGTAATTCGTCATTGTACTATTAATATCTCAGATTATTATATTATAGTTATTATTTGGGGTTATGATTTAATTTGTGATTAGAAAACATAAATCTATCAAAATTCCAAAGTGTTTAAACTCGTCTATTCAATTTGGAATAACATTATGATATTGAATTTGCCGTGTAGTTATTATATTCGTATATTGGTATAATGTACTTCATTCTTATCGAGAGATAATTTTTTTAAAAAGTACAAATTGACTATCGACAGTTCAATTATACTTATATACTATAAAAGGTTAATAATAAGACTTTTTCCAAGTAAATTAAATTTATAATTTACTTTTTTCAAGAAAACTACATAAGTTTTACATTATTTATAAAAGTATTTAATTATTCAAGTAAAAAAATATTAAAAACATAAAAATTACATGATATTTACGTAAAAAAAAAAAAAATAATAATATAGGAAACTTATTGTAATTATTCATCCGTAAAAATACTAAAATTCCCTTAGTCATAATTAAATTTCAAACAGATATGTAATAAAACTGTAAAAATTATTCGTATACACACTGACGATAGAATATGTTAAGAACTTTAAATTCAAATTAACATTCCACCGTAGACTGTGTCTCTCTAATGAGTGAATTATTTCTCACTACACGTCTACATTTAATATTCATGTCATAGTATTAATATCATCACGTATGCTTATGATTATAAATATAATTCATGGAGAGCGTTTAACACAATAATAATAAATAATAATAAGAAGAATAATGATGATGATAATAATAATAATAATAATATATTTAAGTACTATGAATGTAGTAATGCTTTGAATCAGAATGCAGATATTTCATTAACTTGATACTTTGAATATCGAAGAAAATTTAAATAAAATACGTGTTTACGCTGATGAAATAAATTATGTTCGTCACCTGCGATACGCACTTATTTATCTTCCGTCGTATAATAATAATAATAATAATAATATCCCATCACTCCTTTATTTTATATTTTTGTTCTTTATGTTAAAACTGATATAATAATAATAATAATAATAATAATAATAATAATAATAATAATAATCATCATTATTATTATTACATTTATACGTTTTGCAGAACGAGCATAATAAATTCAAGACAACAGTATTAAAACAAGCGTGGTCATAAATCTGAAAACGGTGCGGGTATGGGTAACAGGGGCGGTTGTTTCGTCCTGTGGAAAATGTTTATTATCCGAGGCATAGACACACTCGCAGTTATAATAATGACGATCCGATTACAAAAGTTTTCGGGTACAGCAGACGATAAAACCTAGTGCATTTGAGCTGTATTTTTCGCACGTTAACGTCACACATGACCGCGAGTGCAGCAATAGGTGCAGCAAAGGTGGGGGCGCATTGATTACGTTCGAATTGGCACGCGTACGACATCTACCCCGAGTGAATAATTATTATGTGTTCCCGTATCGGACGTTTCGCTCTTACCGATCTAACAAGTGGTGTGTGCGGTCAACCGCCTACACATTATTATTCGCGTAATTCGCATTTAAACCGTATAAATCATAAATATTCGGTACGTTGTTATGTGTATCATTCCCGGCGTGCCCGTCTTGCAATGCACCAGCCAACAACGACCGTGGTCGTTGTTAACACCTCCGGAACGGGAAACTGGTGTGTGCAATAACCCGGGCATTGGCAAGAGCGTGTGGCGAAATGTTACAACTGCGTACGAGATTGGATTCGGTTGGAAATCGAAAAAAAAAATATTAAACAAAAATCGATTCGATCGGAATTCTCTTTCTCGTCCTCCGAAAACTAGAAACGTGATAAAAATGAGTTGAAGGGTTTTTTATTTGCGAAACACGAGTTGAAGTGTGTGCTAACAGAGCATAAATTCTGTTATGAGCAATTAAACTTTACGAAGTTGACATTTAGTACAGGTAAATTCGTTTATAATTTAGTTAGTTCGCAATTATTTTTTAATTAGATCATTTTTTTTTTCGAACAATAATAATAATCAACGGTAGGGCATAATGTGTATAAATCTCTAATCAATTATTGCCAAAAATATGTAAACATTTCTAAAAACCGTACCATTTTCCCACTAATAATATATATACGTACAAAGCATTAAACTTAGCTAAAAGTATTAACTATATAAAGTTACTTACAATATAAAAACTGTTTAAGTTATATTTTCAATAAAAAAGTTTTGTGCGGTTATTTCTTTTGTACAACTTCAACAATATTCCTATTAGACCACCGTGCTATAGTCAGTCATATTGTTATTACCAAGATAGCTAAACAGTACAGTATTATTATAATATCATCATTGGCAAATTTAGTAAAATATTGTTATTACTTTTATTTGTTTAAGTTGCATTAATATAAGTACCATCAGAACGGTTATGTTTGCTGTAATTTATGTGTAAGGATACGATTGTTTGTAATAATTTATTGTTTGCGTTGGCGTATGATGCAGTGTTTTTATTTGATATTGTAAAAATTGGTTTTTATAATAATAACCATTTGATTCAGTTTAGTAAATTATGTTATACATTAGTTGCAATTTTCAATATTTTATTTTACGATAATTAGATAAAAATGATTGCTCTATTGTAAAAACCCTAGATTTTTTTTTAGTAGTAGTTGATTAACTACTAATTGTAACTATTTAATTATAACTAAACAAATTAATATGGTTAATAAATGAAAAGTAAAATATTACATGTAGGTACAATATATTTTTCTGCAACATTGATATTATAATATTCCTTAATGGTTTAATATACTTGAAATTTATAATATACAGCTGCAGTTTTAGCTTTATAATTTTCATGAATTTACTTGATTATAATTTAGTACTTATTTTACTTATTTAAACTACAAATGCTATTACTACGTTTTTAATCTCTTAATTGCGAAATATTCGTAACGAATTTTTATTATTCATACTATTTTTTAATGAATATTTCAATGAAGATATTTTGAACTAATAAATGTTTCTTAAGTTAAAATAAATTTCAAGTGTATACTATGTAATACACTTCACTTCAATACTTGTATATGATCGAATTATAATATATCGTGTTTATGATTTAATTGGTTTACATATAGTTTGTATGTATAGTGTTGTGTATAATTTATAAACATAAAGGTTTTATCTATAGTGCCGGAGACATAATCTGATTTTACCTTGTCATACTGTTATCTAATAATATTTAAATTTAATAATATATATATATATGTATAAAGAGTTTCTTTTAGATTGTGTAAGACGTGCTTTCTACAAATTACTAATACTACTACTTGCAATGGAGTTTTTCGGCTTTGTCCGATGCGTGGTAGAATGAAAGCAAATTGAGTTATAGTTTAGTGTTGCAATATAGTTGAAAATTACTTACATGGTCGACATTTATAATCGACTTGAATGAACTTTGGGTGGCCTGGACAAGGATCGTATTTGCCCACTGATGGCTGAACCCGGCATTGCTGTTTTTTCTGACACGCCTCCACCACAGACTGTAGCAGTGAATACTATAAAAACACAACAATAAATTACCTCTATAATAATTAAACGTTTAAAACAATACTGCATAAGGACAAGCCGGAAAGTTTTTTTTTTGTATTTGATTGGTATAATTTTGTTTAAATATAATTCTACAAACCAAATGAGCACCCTAACTAAAAAGAGGCAAAATTAAATGAAATGTATGCAGTGTTAAATAGATTAATATAAAAAATAATAATAAAATAGCGCCGATACATAAGATGGGTATGAGAAACGAGACTGGTGGTGGGTGTATTTAAATTTGTATGCAATGATAAATCATTGCAATCGTAAACGTTGTTGAACTGAGCTTAGTGTACAACAACGAAAGTATATTGATTTTATGTTAATTTTGTAAATTTTGTCGAGAATAATTATGTCTATAAGAAAATTTGAAATAACACGCTCAAATAAAAATTAAAAACAAATTAAAGAAGACAATTTATCAGCAATTGTTGATAATTATACCCCGATAATGTCTAAATAGTACAGAAACAAATAGTAAAAATGTCAAGTTTCCATCATAATAATATCATCATCTTATGTCACTCTTGCTACGATATAACAAATATTGTTTCTTATAGAAATGGTTGTATCGTAAATAAAAATAAAAAAATTGCAGGTTTTTGAAACAGCTGGAAAATTTGAAGTATAAACTCTTCTAAAGTACCATCTGTGTCTTTTTCAATCGATTGGTAGACTATACATGTATGTTTTTGAGTATTCTTATAATACTATACCCGAATAAAGTGTTGAAAACCGAAATGAGATAAAGAAAATAAAAATAAACATCATTGTGGTTGAATCAATAAATGATACAATTCGATCAGAATCTAAAACCAAGAGTTTCATATGGTTTTTTTATGAACTTACGATCTGCGAGAGTGGTGATTTTAAACATTTCCTCAAAATTATTTTTACTGTTTCTAAAAATTATTTTGTGTATCAGACAAGCAAAAAAGAAAAAAAAGAAAAGGAATATGGGATTAAAAAAGTATTATGGCCATTGGTTAATTTATTCTTATACTATTTTTCAAGTATGTTAATATATAAGAGGGTACCCATAATTATTCCCATTCAATTCTAAAATAATTTTTAATATTTCGCCACATTTGTCGTTTTATACTTTTTTTTAATAAATAATATATATTTACTACTTGCATATTATACTCTTTTCAATGACACTTAAAAATGCAAATTTGGATCAGTGCCTGTGTTGAGAAAATTATAGAGAAATAGTAAACTATAGTTTTAGGTGTGTACTTTGTCGAATTCTAATTTGAGAATTTTTTTTTTTTTTTAATGTAAATGTTAATATTTCCTCATTCGAATATTTCAAGTTATGTGCTTAATTACGCAGTGAAAAAGTACAACATACACTCAAAAGATGGAATTCGAAATAGACCCGTAATATACTGCTGAATATATGAATATATTTACCCAAAAAATAAAATATTAATACGTTCTTATGAAAGCTTTGAACAATTCAAAGTAATTAGGTAATTTTTTTTAGTTATGAATTTTATTTTAGTAAAACAGCTTACTGATCGACACATCGTGCAATTTCAAATAAATATGTCAAATAATATTATGTGCCTAATATTAACGTGTATCTATTATCTAAGTGTGCATGATATTTAGATTTGAATATTGTTCCAAAGAACTTCGCATCATTATAAATATTATTTTTTTTTTCATATAAAATGAGTTTTTAAATACATTTTTGTTCATAGAAATTATTCAAACTTTTCTTTTCATTAATGGTGTTGAATAATAAATTTAATTTTTATTTATTTTTTTTAATTTTTATAGTTAAAAATACAAATCTAGCGAGTGCGGTTATAATTATAGCTGATGAATGTTAAAAAAAAAAGTCATAACAACTTTTCAGAGTTATATGTATTATTCTGGTGGTTAAATTAATGTAATACTTAAATACTAATAATGACATTTTGAAATTTTACCATTTGAAACGTGTCAGTTGACAAATCCTCATGTTCGATAACACGTACAACATTTGCGCGTTCACATTTACCCACACACGTTCATGAACGTACATTCAATTTACGCACGCACAAGCAGACACATATTCGTACATATGCACGATACGATTACGATTGTCTAGTAAACAATTCGAGAGATATTTCCTGAGGTAACTCTGTTTCTAAAGCATTAATGCATTGGAATAAATCACAAATCTGAGGGGAACAAAATATTAAATGAAGAGAAAGAAAAATATTTCGTTTTTTTTTAAATCAATATTTTGTTATCATATTTGAAATCTTAATCATTTAAATAATTAAAAACAAAAAATTATTTTATTGGTGTACAATGTTAATAATAAAAGTGAATGATCAAATTTTTATAATATAATTATGAATCATAATTTATGATGAATAGGCACGTACACAAAAAATATTTTAGGGGTTTTTGGTAATACATTTTTTTACTTAAACATAATCTATAAAAACATATTTGATAATTCTACCGAATTTCAAGGGTGGGGGACATTGAACCTCTACTCTACATGTACGCATCTGTTAATGAATGTATTTAAAATTTAAAAACTGTTATTAAACTGGAGTAAAGCATTTAATATATGTTGCACCTATTATTTTTGACGTGACAGTGTAGATTGTAGAACGTTTTGATTTTTTTCTAAATCGACATAAATCAAAAATATTAATTGAAGTCTTGTTAGTTGCATGGTTTTTTATTTTTTTTTTTAAATAATGTTATACAATTTTTTTTCATAAAAATAATAGGTTTAATTGATTTAAAAAAAAAAAAAATTATCATTCCAATATATAACGGCTTCCATTTACTTTGATATTTCAATACGATGATTAACATTTAATGCGTTGCACCCATTATTTCCTTGGTTTACATTGACTTGTATGTTTTTTTTTTTTTTTTAATTTAATTGATTTTATAGCACTATACGAACTAATATTTTGTATAGTGGCGTTTAGTTTAGAGTAGTATAATACCGTGCAAATACATAACACTTTACACATATCCTGAACGCATAATAAAACATCTGCTTTACTTGATAGGTACCTTATATTAAATTTTAATATGCAATTTAATGAGCGAGCATAATTAAATCTTAAACGTATCGGCTAAGATTTTAGAATAATGATGGACGGCGATCATCAATACAAAATAAGACCCCCACCGACAGAAACTCCAAAAAATATAATTTACACCTTTATATTGTAATATATTTGCACAACCTATCTTAGCTAAACATTTGATTGTCAGGCTTAAATAATAAGTTATAGTTTAAAATTAATATTAAATACTATTTAACCCAAAATTAAATTGCTATAAATTACTTCTTTAGAGATAAATCATATTAATAAGTTATCGAAGTACACTGATAGTACGGGAGGGGGCTACCAGGTTATTTATTATTATATTTCCACGATAAAATAATATTATTGATATGTTTTTGAATAAAGAAATGGGTCTAAAAAAATCGTTTCAAATTCCAAATGTTTGTTATAATTTGGAAATAAGTAGGTAATGTGAAATAATAATTCTAGATTTGCTTTTAAATGGGCCCCTAAATTTTGTGTATTCAATGGCCCCTGCGTAGAAAAAGACGGCTCTAGTAACCATACATCGTGTGTAGCTCTTGGTGGAACTATAATGTTATATATTTTATGTATTATTTCAGTTTCTGCGTCATCAAAAACTTAATTTATTAAACACATTGTGTGTGAAATATGACTAGGAAAAAGTTTGAAATTTATTAAAAATTCAAGTGGACTGTCAACACTCTGTTGTTCTGTACACACTTATAATAAAATACCTAAAACGCGATGATGGTCATTACAATAGTATTGTTAATTAAATTAAACAATTATGATTGCGGTAAATGATTTCTTTTAATTCTACATTAAGCCGTGAATAACAGAACAGTTGAAATAATTATTTCACATTTAATAATAAACGGAATGCTATGTTTTTATTTATAATGGAATATTGTAATTTATATATTTGTAAATGATTGAAATAGCTATGGGAACTGTAACTTTGATCGTTAGCAGAACATTAATACCGAATATATAATGAGGCCGTAAATTAAATCACAATTAGTATTCTAAAATTAATTTTACTTAAAATTTCCGGAGAATCTACACTTTCATTCAATAATTGAAACATTTGTTATTAACATACTTTAGTGATTTCTGTTTATCAAGTTATTTTATGTTAATTACCAGCAATTTATTTTAAAAAAATATTAATAAATATATACAACTTAGAAAAAAAATAACAAACTTCTTTGTCACATTTATTAGTACATTTGAAAATATTTAATGTTTTATTTTTTTTTACTTGATGTTTTATTCAATAAATATTATATTTAATCAAAAATTATATAAACTTACTTGAGTTTTACACTATTTCATCCATATAATTTATTTTTTGAAAACATTTTCAATTTTTATTGTTTATTTTCTCGATTCCAATGAAGTAACCAAAACAGTTGCTATAAAAAACGTCTTTATCATTTGTTTTATTATTATTTTCCATAATAGTGTGAAAAAAATATTATATTTTGTAATTTTAGGAGCATGATTTTTATTCGGGATAAGACATACTATAAACAACTATATCTGTTCAAAGTCGATGGAAATATTGAAACATTTTTTTTTCCTTTACGCGCAAAGTCGATGGAAACATTTCGTGTAAAGGAAAAAACAATTTGGTATTTACTTATTCTCATTTGTCCGGCGATTAACAGTAGTATCTTGAAATGTTCGGTCATATATCGAAATAATACGATTTACTCGCACATATAGCGGGTATTCTTGTGATTAGTTCGAGCAAATGGCCAAGTCCTCTACGAAATTCGGCTATTGTATGTAATATAATATATAAAATCAGCCTTTATGCGATTAACGTATCAAGAATTTCGAAGTTTAGACACTTATTAAGCAATTTACATTATGATATTTTATATAGTCTAAGATCATCTTTAATCCAAATCAATTAAATTTCAAAAACTTCCTGAAATATAATTGATAAAAAAATAGTATTTATTATAATAATATGCTCATTCTAAGGAATTTCTGAGATTATGTACTGCTCTTACCAACAAAACAGTACCATATTATTATACAATTATAAAAATTTTAAAATTTAGTATATTTTCTTAGTTTTCAAACGTGATTTACCTATTCTGTAAGTAATTAGATGAATTTGAAAAAAATATTAATTGATGACTTTTAAATTGTCGACTAATAATGAATATTACTCAAAAAATCAGACCTTAAAAATTAGTTTTATTAATAACATTAGCTAAAAAAATAGTGCGAAAATAAAAAAAATACATTATCTAATATTATATTAATCAAATATAAATGGTATAATATTTCGAAGAGACATACTTTACGTATAACTTACATACCATGGTTGTGCCAAATCGAAAATATTATGATTGTACTTTAGTATTTTATTACCCATTGAACATTTTGAGTAAACAAAATAAAGTCGATGGGAAAATGGATAAAAATTTGTAGTCTGCCAAAATCGTGAAATTTCTGATAAATGTAAAGCGAAATAGTAAAATAGTTAGGTAAGTATAAATAAATACCAATTTTATACAAAAACATAATTTATTTTTTAGTAAATATCGTTATACTAAAGATCGTTTTTTAAACACTAAGTTTTTTATACACACATTGCAAACAATAATAAACAACAATACAAATATAACTTACAATAATCATTATTTTCCACTGATGTGTGTTACACTGATGAATTATGAATGTTCCACACCAAATCAGAAGTCCTTCCTTTTATTTTATTTTTTTATAAACGACTTCATTTTTATACATCCAAAAAAAATGTGTATGTCATGAGAGCGTAATTAATTTAATTGAAATTAAACGGTAAAAGTAGCTTTTATTTGAAATTAGCGCATAAAACACATTTTAAACAAAATTAATAGTTTATTTACCTTAAGTGTCATTTTTTTCTCTCCAGTAAATATACTTGTGTAATATAGTGGATTAAGGTCATCAGTCGACTTGACATTAGTCGTGGTCTCGTGGGAACAATTTGAACAATTTTAACGAATTAAGTCAAGCAAAAAATGCTTGAGTATACATATACATAAAACACCGAGTCCGTTAAGTGACATGTAAGTATGTACAAAATCATTGATTTCAAGACTTATTATGATTCATTACCATTATCAATGTTTCATGCACATACATTATTTATGATTATTGGAGTAATTATAATATTATTTTTATAAAAAAACGAAAATTGTTAAATTTAAAATTAAATACAATACTGTGTGTATATTACCCCAATGTACATAACCAGAAAATATTTTAACATTGTTATTGACATATTATTCATGGAGATTATTGCAATATTATAAACATTGAGCATATTTTTATTTTTATTTTTAACTTAAACCAGATTATTGGGTTGACTTTTTAAACGAAAACCAAAATTAAATATCGATTAATTAGAGCAATACTTGCTACTTGCTACTTGCTACAAACTAGCTTGGTCCAGTTGTGCTTTTTTTCTTTAAAATACTAATCCCTATTATTTTAATAATAATATATATATATAAATTTTAATTTACGGATTAACACCGGTAAAGGTATCACTGACAGAGTTCCGTATAGCGACTGCCAACAATTAATGGTGGTCAAGGTTTTTTTTTCTACGTCGTGGCTTATTCGTGTGTTATAAAATCAACGATACAGGTAATCCACGATTTTAGTAAAGTTTTTCATGGGCGTCCGCACTAATTACTAGATAAATTGGTTTCGCGCGAAAAATAAGCTCTGATGTGCCAACTGCAAGATTTAAAAGTTTATTTTTAACCATAGAACGAAAGAGAAAGGAATTACGTGTTCCCGAGTGTACTTTTACAGGATCGAGTGTTTGCGATTGATTGACAGGTTTTTTGGCGCTACAATATTTGTCACCAACAATTTTAAAGTATATGGCCATCACAATCGTTCCGATATACCATTATTGGTGTCGTCGTTCACAGTCGCACGTCGTAGTGCGAATGTTTAACAAGACAACAGATGTTATGAAATTGTTTACACATGTTACGATAATAGCTCGATGTAGAGCTGCAAAATTATATATAAAATAGTTTAAATGAAAATATGAGTTGAAACCCCAACCAATATTTATATATTTTCTAAATTCATTTTAACGTATATTTTATTTCATTTAATTTGATCAAAAATATAATTTGTTTTGTATCATTGCAAAATAATTATTTCAAAATAATTGGTTGCCCATCGTATACATACCAAATTAATGACTTTTAGTTTCAATAAATTAAAAATTACCAAATATTTGTGCTGCCTACTTGTTTGAAAAAGAATAATCCATTTCAAGTATCATGGAGGTTAATGACATGTAATCGCGAAACCTATTAAAATTTAAATATTATTAAGAATTTACTTTAGTGTTCGGTCCTATGATTCGATGACTCTAAACGAAAACACTAAAATTGCGTATCATGCGGATATGATTTGACTGGTATTCGTTAGACCGACAAGATAACTTGCAGTGTACAAAGTGTGTGCAGAATAACTAAGAGACTGAGTCTCACGAGAGTATCTCTAAACTGTTGAAGAGAAGATAATATTGCTAAACTGACAGGGACGTTAAAAGATTTAATATATTAAAATTTAGTATTAATTAAAATAAATTTAAATCTCGAGTAAAAAAAAAAAAAGGATGATTTTAATTTTTTTTTATGTTAGCATTTTTGAATAATAAATCTGCATTGTAAGTTTCATGTTACAACTTTTTGGATAAAAAATTAAACTTGTATATTACTTTAGAAAGATATTATTTTAAAAGATATTTCTTTATATAAATATAAATAATAAATATATAAATATCATATGATGGACAACCAAAAAAAAAAAAAACAAATAAAAATAATATTAAATTTTATTCATCAATCGTTTAGATTTCTGTAGTAAAAATAATTAATATTATTTAGATTATAGGTATGAAAATCGCACTAATACTATTTTAGTTCATGATGATACAAAATCGGTATTTTCGATTAAGTTTTAAAATGTGACAAATTTAATATTAAAAATCTTTTTCTTTGTTAAAATGAGACTGTTAAGTACATTTAAATAAAATAGATATCCATTTTATTTATTAAGACTATAATTTATAATTACTAAAATAATTTTGTTTCGTAATAAAATTATTTTAATACCTATACATTTTTATAATATAGGTTAGGTTTTCGTGTATTATTGTATAAAATCGTTTATCATTTGGGATTACTTATCAATGATTTCAAGTGTATAAAAATAAAGATGACAAACATAAAACTATAAATATTTATATTTAAAACTAGTATCTTGGCTTTTGACTGCCGCATAAACAACTTTTTACAAAACTTATATACGTATACACTGTGTTCTTTTTTACAGCTGTGTTAATACGAATATCGAATGAACCATTATTTGGAGTATATTTTAGTGATAATTATAATAGTGCAATATTTTACTTTTTAGTTATTAATTAATTAGCTATTTTAAAGGTTTTTTCTATAATTCATATGATATGCGAATAGATAGTATATATTAATATCATTACACAGTCATGAAATGAACTAGGTACGTTAATCAAAAGCTGCATTAAAATTCGTCTCACTACTTTTCTCCCGGCACATGACAGTGTTATATTATTATTTTAAATTCAAAAATAAATCTTGTCATTCGAATAAGGATTTTTAAGGCAACTCAGTTTATGACAAAGATTAATAAACGTTCAAGATTCATATTATTTTAAGTACAAATTATTTTTAAACTCAATGAAAAAATACTTTTTAACATACATTTGTAATACCATTATTAATAATATTATTTTCTTTATTTTTCCCCAACTCAATCGCGATTTTATTGATTTTGTTTATAGGTATAAATGATGATTAGGGATGAATAGGTAAAAAATATCTTGGGTATACTCCGTTTTCTACAAATAAAAATCTAAAAACAATTATTTTTGCATTGCTCCAAAATAGTTAGTATCTTTCTACTAATTTTCAACTTTGTATATCTGGAGTATATCTGGTTTACTTCCAAATTTAATTTATTACGATGCATATGTGTAGTCAGAAAAAAAAATTTTGATTCTTGACTAAAATAATAGTATATTATATGTAGTATAATTATTGTCTATTAGGTAACGTCTCTCTCGTATACCCACCGTATACCTATCGTATACTTACTTATAACATAATACTTTATTTTGCGTTAACGCATATACGAGTATTTACAAAATTTGTGATGGGTATACTAGTACGTTTGTATACTCTTTAACATATCTCTGCTGATGATGAATTTTTAATTAGAAACCGATCGCACTTTACAAATAAATAAAACTACTGGCGTTTATTTATTTATATATATACATTTGAATTCGATCAATTATTTTAAAGGGTTTAGGTGTGACAGTAAAAAAAGGTTGCATCGAAGGATACATATGTCGCAAATGCTATAACGTGGTGATCAATTATAAATGAACAAATAGATTTACAATTAATTATACAAAATAAAGTGTGATGATGATTATTAACATACAGAAAAATACATACTGATAATAATAATAGTAAGATAATATTGAGGTGTCCCACAAAAAAGGTATTAGTTATGAATATCAATGCAATAAATTAAAATCAATAATCTAAAATTACTCATCACATTAATTATGGCAATAACAATAAAAAAATTTAAAAAACCTGACGCACAATACAATATAATATAAATATTAAACACGCAAAAGTAAAAAACACGTAACGACACCGTGCGTCCTTAGGCGCTCGCATAACTTGTAGGTCTTGAATTAATTTGGTGCCTAAAGCTCTTACGACGACTCTGGGACGAACAAATAACGATTTCAATAACAGGAAGAATTGACAAGGTTTTGGCAGCCCGTAATCTCAATGTGTGACAAACCATGGCCGGTGAATTGATATTATAAAGATGTCGATTATCGACGCTAAATCTCGATTAGAAAACAATACGTCGATAAAAAGAAATAACACCATCGATACAGCAAAGAAAAAACGTGATTTCATGTAAGGAAAAACTAACCAACACAAACCATGTGTCAAGACCCACTAACCTACGACAGATATAGCGGCGGCCGACGACCTCACCCCGACCAGTTCGCGGCGGTGACATTAAATTTTTGAAAACAGGTCTGCTTCGCGCCAAAATAAAATTTTATTTCGAAAGTTTCACGTACGCAGCGTTCTCAGTGAATCAGTCATCGCACATTTGGGGCGAAGCTGACATCGTTTTCAAAAATTTAACTTTCGCGTACAGATACCAGTGAAGATTATAAGAGAGGAGGGTGATAGATGGATCACCTTCCTTAGGGATTTGGTTTTTTAAATTTAGTATATTGCTGACATAACAACACTAACCTGCAAATTGTATAACATATAATTATTAAGAGATACATTTTAAAAGTCAATAGAGTTGTAAATAATTTTTAATACATTCATGTTAAATTATATTATTAATATATAAACATTATTATATATTTATACCTATTACCCTAATGTATATTTTATATTAAATGTATTTTTTTTCGATTTGGTGTGACAGATTATTTAACTGGTAATTAAATGTATGAACATCATTTCTTATAAAATATAGATAGCAAAACATTATATCAATTAATCAAAAAGTCAACTGGTATAATTAAAATAAAATATGAAAAAATGTTCTAAATAGATGATGGTAAAAATATTAATGGAAAAAAATGGGTGGTACTAAAAGGTAACTTATGAATTGTGTTTTTAAATTTTGTCGCTCCAAAATTCTGCCATCTTTATACCCTTATTATTTGCGACTTGTAAGTCTAGTATGTCACATTTGATTGAACATTTGTTGCAATTTAGTAGGTGCGACATTTTCTGGACTTCCCCGCATACACTTCTTCCTTCCCAAGTCTTATTCCTCATTTTTTCAGGTTTTCCCTCAAAAGTCCATCTCCTGTACGTAAGTGTCCTCCAGACCATCCATTTGTTGTTTTGTCCTAAGGGTAACTTTTCTTCAACTTTCTGCTTGTTTTCTATCTTCAATTTTGCTCTCTGTGGGTTATCATCTAATTTCTTCGTGCATTTTTGGAAGCTCTTTCTTGATTTTAGTCAAAAACCTTCAACCTATGTGTTATATATTGGATGCCTTTCATCCGTGATCTATTTCGTCCGTTCTATGTCACTAGCAATTTGTCTACGTATATATGATGGCGCTATTCCTGCTAGAGGATATAACTTGTCTGCCAATATTTGCTTTAAGTAGCCTGTTATAATGCGAACCATTTCATTTAACGCAGTATTAATGTGTGTTGATCTTCCCCACACCTGGCATGCATATTCAGCCACCGAAAAAACAAACTGTTTCGGGATGAGCTCCTCACTTTGAGTTTAGTTTCTACTCCTTCAAAGTAGTTATCTTGAACTGCTATCACTGTATCATCAGCATAAATGAAATGTCTGGCACCTGAAGTGATCGGTTGATCATTCGTATGGATATTAAAAAGGATTAGGGCCAGTACACTGCCTTATGGAAGACCACTTTTTTTTGCTTTCTTCATCTACTTTTTTTGCTTCCTAGTGTTACGTAAAATTTTTTATGTTGAAGTAGTTTATAATATGCGTAAAACCTGTGTCATTAGTTAGGTTATAGATTTTATCTAATAAAATCCTATGGTTGATCGTATTATAGGTTGCTATCAAGTCTACAGATAGTGACTAGATTGGGTAATATTTAGTATCTGCCTTTTGCATGATTTACCTTTCTTGAAACAAATATATATAATATATATACAAAAATTCTTCAGGGTGGGGGAGGGTTGGTTTTATTTTCGCTTCCCTCCCCTTGAACATAATGTATAACCGTCATTGACAGACTGTTTTACGTTCACAGTATATAGTGTTTGTATCTAATTGTAAATATATATTTATACAGATACTGTTATTTGATATTATTTTCATTTCCAAAAATTATTGTGATATTTACATAAAAATATATTTTCATTTTACATTTATATTTTATTTTTGAATTGTGCTTATTTGCTATAAATACAACTTATTACGTATAAAGTTCGTTTTTTGTTTTTCGAACAATTTAAAATGACCCCTGAGACTACTCAGTTCCGTAAGTTTTTATAACGTGTAAGATGACAATAATACATAAAAAAAAATGTTGAACTATAAATTATATTTTATTTTCAGTTTTTCTGCTGTGTAAGAAATGATGATTAACAACCAATGAACAAGTTCCGTTCTAATGATATTGATGTCTTATGAATCGATCATGTGTCATTATTTATACAAATATACAATAATCACATAAATACTTACATTTTATTTCGTAAATTATTTTTTTAAATAAAACTGCATTAAGAGCCAAGCACATATTTTTTTTACATTTTTTTTTTAAGATAATTAGTTTAGTTAATTATGGTAGGATTCAATTGTATATTAAAGCTATTTATAACAATTTTAGAAATACAATGTTTCATCATTGGTTTTAAAAACAATTTATATGACGAACACGACTGACCAACCCAAGTTTATAGTATTTTTCACATTCTTACTGTTTTTTTCTGTATACGCCTGAAATCTATTTTCTATTTGAAAAACGAAACGAAGAAAAACACATCACAGTTTCTATATTATTTTTGTCTTATTATTTTTCATTTATATTTTCAAAATTAGTGATTATTTTTTTTTTTTTTTTTTTAATTATTATTACAACCTAAGAACTTTACACAATAATTAGTATTTCAGATAATACTATGATAAATATAAGATATGAATACGTGATAATGATATTCCATTGATTACAACTTAATTTGTTTTAATTTAATAAATTGATCATAGAAATTATTTTTGTTGATTAAACATTAATTTAACATAGGTGCACTATTATATTGCATACCTATATTTTAAGGTTTTTATATGCGTAATATAACATTGTAATATGTAGTGTTTTCACAAATATAAATAAATATAGAAAATACCAATGGTTTTAATTTGTTCACAATAACATGTTTCTATAGTTTTAATAAAATAAACAATAATTATAATATTTGTTGATAATATATATTTGTACTTAAATAATGTATTTTATTTATAGAAGATCATTTAAAATTCTAGATTAATTTGGTTCATCAAAAAAAATGTATTCTTTAATATTTGAATTCCAGATGTACCATTTTTTCTGAAAGGGGCTTCAAAAATTCAGTGGAATGTTATGATTTAAAATCACTTTAATTTATGATCATATGTTAGATAATATTCATAAACACATACTCAAACAAAATATTTAACTAGTTTTATTTTACTTACTGATTTATAATTTATCAATACATATATTATACGGTCAATAGCGTTAGTTTATAAAATTTAATTATATTCACTAAATTTTTAAGTAAATCAAAAGACAAACAAATTGTTTTAAAATACTATAAGAAACATAATTTGTTATTGAATTCTTAAATAAGTTAAAATAAACAGTGTAAATATATACTCGCAACCCAAAAATCTGTGTATAATAAATATTTTTAATAATTAATCTTTATTTTGCTATTGAAAGAGTGAAATGTTTAAGTATTATTCTGATAATGAACTGAATTGTTCATCATAGTTAGGTTTATATTATTAGAGTGAGGAGGGGGGATATATTATTAATATTGCTTCACTTTACGTATATATTTAAATACTAATAATTCATTACTTAAAAAAATAATAAAACAAATCACACCACTCATGATGTAAAATTATTAATTATATAAGAACAAGACACAAAATATAATAAAAATGTAACTGTATAATAAATTAAATTAATATTTACAATGTAGTGAACAATACTAATGATTTGCTAATATTAACTATTTTATCTTTTCCGATTGTAAATTGTCCTATTAATGAGATATTTTTACGGATAATAATATATTGTTATTCCGTTAATATAATTCTCTTCTGGTTTTGGCTTTATTGCTTAAATACCCATCGGCAATGACTGCAGACTGTGATAAATCGAATTTCATTAACTTAGTCGTTCTATCGCTGCAGTATTGTAACAGAGATGAACCTTTTTTTTCACAGACAATGAGTTAATCTTGAACCCATGACCTTTTGTATGAAGTTGACATCGAAAAAATGAAGTATGTAAGCGACTTAGGGTGGGATTGTCAATTGTGACTTTCTCTTCTTTCGACACGGTGACGACAACGAGAATTGCTTTCACTATAACTCAAGAAAGTAACTGCTGTACACGCAGTGCATTTAAAATTGACTTCTTTTAAAGACTTGAAATATCATTTATTATATGTTTTATAAAATAAAATGTCTCAAAACTAATTTGTCATGAAATATCGAGGGTTATAATATAACTAAATTTCGGAGAAAGCTTCTGTTTATTAGTCCGAACTACTTTTATCTTACATTTAAATGAAACAGTTGAAGTGGTTTGTTGCTTTAACAAATTATTTAAAAAAATCTAAGTGCCATAGAATGTTAATAAAGATAATATTTTTTTTTACCTCCTCGCTCAGAAGTGATAATAATAATACTTCAAATAATGTGAATAAAAAGTCAATACACAATTATGATTTCCGTAGATTCTACGTCATGATATTAATAAATATATATATATATAAATATTATGTGCATTACAAAAAAAAAAAAAAAATTAAAAAAAATAATTGCTCAAATATTTTGCTATCTCGGTTATTCAACGTGACCAACAATTTGAAATTAGTAGTTATCCAACACTTGCCATTTTGAAGATCTTGGTTAAACAATTACTTATAACTAATTAGTATTATTCTTCAAAAAGATAACAAATGTGCTTATACTTTATAAGCACAATATATAATATAATTTTCCTACATTCAAATCATAAATTCAATGCAATTTTAGGTATGGCATATATTTTAGTGTTTCGATTTTAAAACAATAAGAATAATGTTTTTGTTCCCTAAAAACAATAATTTAATCATGACTATTATTTCAATGCATAAGTATTTAAAAACAATTATTATATCTGACAGAGATATTTTTACATTAATATGCAATAATTATTTTTATATAATGTCACAAGTTAGATATTTGTTAATCTATAGTTATCATGGTTATTTATTTATTTTTTTGTTTTATACTGTAAATACAATTTCTACTTTATACACAAGGAGAAAGTTCTTATTTAATTTATTCTTTAATCAAATATATATAGTTTTGAGTAAATGTAAATTGGTTTTTTGATTTAAAGATTTTTTGTCGGACAGGAAATTATACGAAGAGAAAAGAGTTTTGGATGTGGGAAGCGAAAAATATTTATCATTTTCGGTGTTACTTAATTTTTGACAGTTGTTTGTTACCGATTACTTTATGTAATACCTAGACTTTTTTATGTTTTATCTTATTCTATTTTACGAAAAAAGTAATTTCATAAAATACGAGTAGCTTTATGCCTGTACAGTTATATAGTTTAACAGTAATATTTTAAATGAAAATTTTACCGTTAATATACATATTCAGTGTGTATGGATATTGACAGTATATTATTCACAAACTAAAATATTTAATGAAAAATAAATACGTTTTAATAATATCATTTTTGATAGAACCCAACAGATTGATTTTATTTATAAATACTACATGAGTAAAATACTCGTATGCTGTGATGATAAGCGTTAGTATCAATTATAATACAATTTTTATTCATGTTTCAACAAATATTTAAGAGTTGATATTAAAGTTAATTTCATCAATCACAAATATAATGATATTAATTTAACACTTGGACAATTTTAGTGCGATTATTATATCATTATAAACTATTTATCAAATAGATATGTAACATTGTCTAATTTTAAATTTGTGTATATTTATATTTTAAAATAAGGTGTTATCACTATTCCTTCTAAATCCCGATGCTTTTTTCATAGCTTTCTTAAAGAATGTTATTAGTCTATTATGGATTTTTAAATAGTTCTGAAAATTTATTATTATATGCAAAATGCAAAACGAAGTTAATGCAATTACAATCACATAATGTGCCATGACAGGATTTAATTCGATTTTATCGGAGTGGTAAAGAAACGTTAAAATAGTCAGAATTTTTTTTTAAAACTTCACTTGGCTTCTAAACATTAAACGTCTCTATACTTTTCAACATATACGTGAAAGCTTAAAAGTTTTTTTACAATGGGCGTTATGTTGAACGCGTATAAATATCTACCAATGAAGCAAGGGAGGAAACAAAGGGTGCACCATGTTTTAGCAGTCTAAATAATTGTATACATTATTTATGAGCCCTTTGGACATTTCTTATTTTTATCGTAGATTTATCGACTTCCCGGAAAATTTTGTATTGTTTATTCAACACGTTATATTTAAATAATCTAGAATAGCAACTCCAAAAAAGTATTCATTATTTTAGCAAAAGTCACTAGTGATAAAAGTAATTCAACAATGAATGAGTTTTAACAATGCTTGTATAATCTTGAATCGTTCTTTCTACACGTATTTTAAACGTGACTTGGTAAAATATATTTATAATGAGTTTCGTATACAATGCTTTTAAATAATTTATAGTAAGATATTTATTTATTATTTTTTTTTCGAGTGGTGGAAAATAACTTGATATAACTATTAAAATTAAGTCAAGTTTATTAATTCACATGATCCTAACTTTCAGCCACTTTAAATAATAATCTACATATATTAAAACTATTTTTTTTAAAATTTAAATTTTTCATGATATTTCGCATTGACTTCAAATGTTAAGGGTGTTTGGATGTTTCATCTTTCAGGTACAATTGATAACTCGTCCTGTGGTCACGTACAAACGTTGCATATTTTGTCAAAGTAGTATAAAATTCCGTAAATATTAATTAGTTTTATGTATATGCATTCTTTAGAGAACATTTTAAAGATTCTTGCGGGTTTAATACTCTAGATAACTTTTAAAAGTAAAAACCTTTCTGTGAAAGAGTAATAATTATTATATTCGTTTCTAAGAGTAATTATCTGGAGCATTTTAATATTTTCAAATTTTAAAACTGTAAAAAAATAAGGCCTATATTTAATTCGTATAATTTGTTAATCACGACGAAAAAATGTTATGAAAAATATTAAGTTATGATAATTTTTGAGTATCCAAATCGATATTCGATTTATTATCTTTTAAAAGCGAACGAGCAACTTTAAACAAATAAAAGTAAGACTTTTTAGTATCAAAATGTTTGCATACTTAATTTATCGATTTAAATTTGTATATTAATTTATACAGTTTAAGTGTCGTAGAATTTTTATTTTCATACAATGATAACAATTGTAGCAGTTCAATTGACCTTTGACAGTTATTTTTATCCATCAGTTTTGTACAACGGAAAACAGGGTAACTATGCATGGCGGGGTATCATTTACACAGATAAACTTTTGTAGCGAAAAGCTGACGTAAAAGTTCCAACTCCAAATGATTTATATCTATATACATAAACGTATATATGTATGTATTTGTATTGTGTATATACGTATGTATAAAAGTTTGAATTGCACGTTGTTCAAGGCATATTTTATTATATAACTAACCCGGTAAGAGAGGTTAAAAAAGGAGATAAAGCTATCACAATTAAATGGAAAATTACGATCGCTTTTGGGTGGACAGAAAAAACCCTACAAGTTGAATAAATGGAATTAATCCCTTCCATTGTATGTGGTTGATTAGTGAGAGAAACCTATAGTTATGCTACAGTTATGTATACTCCAAACGTTATATGGTTATAAGCAAAAAAAAAAAAAATAAAAATAAATAAAAAAATTTAAAAACGTATATTCTATTACCGTGTTTCGTACACTTATGTACATATCAAATGTTTTGTTAATTCATAAATGTACTGATATTAAAGATAGAAAAATTGCAATTAGTAAATTTAGACAAATAATTCATAATATCTATGTTGCTATCTATTTGCTATCTTGAAATACATGAGTGTAGAGATTGCCAAAGTATAAATGATAATTTCTTTGATTGAATCATCCACAAATACTTTACCTTTGTATATAATAAATTGTTAAAAAATTTAAAAATAATTTGACAAATTAATTTTGTGAGTAATTTTCAAAAACTATTTTAATGAAGAATATCCTAATAATTATAGATTATTAAATATATGCTCCAGTAACTACATGTATATATATATAGGTACGTAAATTATGAATTAGCAATGTACATATATTATGTGATGTGTATATTAATTCTAATTTTTTGTATTTATTATGCAAAGTTTGAAGAATATATAAATCTGAATGTTTATAAAAATTGAACTTGTGTATTAATTCAACAATCCTTATTAAATGGTTGGAGTCATATCCTTTGTTCAAAAAACTTATTAGAGAGAATTAAAATTTTGTTGTTTAATAAATAGGAAAATCCAATAAATAAACTTTGTAATAGTGCCATTTTATATTTAATATAATGATACATGTGTATGTTGCGTTTTAATTTATTGTTAAGAGAGAGAAGATAATTATAGTATATAATGAAAATATTGTTATAATTATTATTGTTACATTAGGCGTGAACCAAAAACTGTATTGATTTTTTTGTAATGTTTATTTTGTATTTCGACAAAAACTGATTTTTCATGACATTTATAATTTATTAGTCTATATAATGTATATTATATGTAATTTTATGTTTAAAGAAGACAAGATAATTTAACGAAAAACTAGTATTGAGTAGATTACAAAGTTTCAAATATTTTATTTAGTCAGCTATTTTTTTACATAGTTTTGAAGTTTGAATTAAAATGTAATTTATAGTTTTTCCAATAAAATAAAAATTGTTATTATAATTTTAATTGAACATACAATTGTAAAATACTTTGGAAAAAATGCAGTTTAGTTCCCTAGCTAATTTTAGCATTTAGTATAATAAGATAGTACTTTCAAGAAAAACTTGTTCGAACTTTCTTTAGAAGTTACGGCTGAAAAACTTAAAAATGCTCTAAAATGTTTGAAAATGTTTTTTTAAAATGTAAGTTTTTTTTATGTTTGACATTTTGGTAAAATCAAAAAATTATTCATCGTAATTATTTTTTATGGTATGCATTTTTCTTATTATGCCTGAGCAATACGTGGTTAATATGTAATAAATTACGTGGTTTTTCATAGCAAATCGAGGGTTGTTATCAATTAAGTTGGATTTTAGCAGTAATCGCTTTGTTAATGTATGTACAATTGATGATTATCAATCCGAAATGTCTTCCATTGCACAATAAATAAATTTGTGGATTATTTTTAATTATATATAATATATAAATATATATACAACTTATGTATATATAACTTGTAATGTGTTTTATACATATGTATATCTGATTTGGCGAAGATGTTTTTCGACCATATCTAAAAGAAGTTCGACCTACTTTTTTGAAAGCATCATCTGATTATACATACAAAAACACATAATTCGAAGAAGAAAAATTGCTAGAAACAGCTTAGTAGCTAAACTATATTTGTTCCAATATATGACTTGTTTATTTTCTAATTTAATATAATCTTGTTTGAATGATATTTATTATAATATATGAATGTCAACTATCTATACTTATACATTTATTTATAACTTCAGGAACACTTTTATTATCAATGCATATCAAAAAAATAATAAAACACCATTACCTAATTACCTAATTAATACACGTATATTTTGTTTGACAAGTAATTAATGATTAATAAACATAGAAAAAATTAAGAAGTTATATTTATATTTAAGTTCAACCGTAAATATATTATATTGCACTAAACAAGTTGCGTATATATGTATACTTATACGTAGGTATGTATATGTATGTATATGCTCATGTGTATGCCATCAAGATATATATTCAATTTATATTTGATTTTATTATATTACATTGATTTGTAGAACACAAATGTATATTATTTTCAAAATTCATTTTTTTGTTCCTTTGCACATTTAATATTTCGAATTTTTATTAAGTTTAATGAAAAATATATTTGTCGGCGAATAAAAAAAGATGCACCTAAATGTTAATACAATTTTAAGTGGGTATCTAAAATGCAATAATGTAAAACAATTTACGATACAAGTGCTGAACTAATATTAAATACATTTGTTAACCAGGAGGTTTGCGTTATTTCATATTTACCTGAGAACTTATTTGACAAACAATAGGTAATCGCTAAAAACAAGCGACGGTCATACAAATCAGTTAATTTAGAAATTAAAAAAAAAAAAACAGTTAAATTTAATATTTTGTTATGTTATAATATGATAATTTTACGAGTTATCTAGTGGTTTATTACGGTGAATAATTCCGAGAATATAAAAGAATTCTCTATTTTAATGATGATAAAATAGTAATTAAATATGCGTATTTATTGTAATTATTTAAATATTATGGAAGTTATACTGTAGTACTGACATTTTGTTATGCAAAACTATTTTATTTTTTTTGATAAGTGCATACTTACATCATGACTTCTATAATGTTGTATTATTTGTTTTAATATCTTAAATTTCTGCACATCAAATAAATAGGTTAAAATATCTCGAAACATGTTGTATTCAATAAAATGTAAGTATAATATAAATGGTTTGTTAGATAAATACGTTATTAAATAGAAAACATCTACTAGGCACCGAATATTAATAAATTATTTATGTTCATGGTAGGGTTTATGGTTTCATATATAGTACCACGTCGTTTATTTTTATTTAATGAAATGCAGTTATTGAATTCAATTTATCAAATTAAATTAAACACGTTTAAATGTGGTTTTCATAATACCCTTATTCATTAATTTGTTGTATTTGTTGATGATGGTAATTATTTTAAAGATCACTTGATTAAAACAGTTGAGTTGTCTTATATTTACAACACAAGACATCAAATGTTAGAATATTATATACAGAGGCGGATTTATCTTTTTTACGGCTATAGGCACCAACAATTTATCGCCTCTATATTAGGCGAAGAAGTTTTATAGTCTTCCGAAATATCTAATCTAAATATTAAATATATAAATATATGTACCTATATCCATTTGAATTTTTAGACTATTTTTTTCGCTTTTATTAATTAGTCTACTTTGAAAAAATATCAATGGACATCCACCAAATTTTATTAAAAACAGATTTTCATAATAGCAGCAAAGGATTATTAATATACAGTCGAATTAGTAATATAGTGTGGCAGTGGGGGTATTTATTTTTCCCCAAAATTCCGATGATAACATATTAATAATATGCAACCATTATTATACAATTATTTTTCGTAAATATAAAGTAAATAATTTTCCAATTTTTTTTCGCATACGATGTTTTCTAATAAAACACTACAGAATTAGCCATCCCCAAATTTTGCCGCCCTAGGCAGCTGCCTACAGTGCCTAATGGGAAATCCGCCTCTGATTATATACGCTCTCTTTCCAGTTGAAAATATATGTAATAATATATTTCAAAAAATTTAATCTAACATGTCTGAAGTTTGTTTTCTTTAATGTTTATTGACAAACTTAAAGAAAATTAGTTTACATTGTCCACGTTATTGAATACCATTTAGATTAATTTGTTTTAAGGTATATATGATGTAAATAAAATAATAATACTATTGTATTATAGTATAAAAAAAAATTTTTAGTTTTATGAAGTATATTTATCATAGGTTAACTGAGCTTTTATTTATAATAATAGAATTACGATTATTTTATAAGTTGATTGATTTATTATTATTATGAAAATATATAAATCATTTCAAAATCTTAGAAAATATTGATTATTATTTTTATTTATTGAAGGTCTTTAGATTCTGAATCCAGTCGATTATGAGGTTTTTCGTGTTGTAACCAGGTTTCCAATTCCATATAACATCTTACTTCAGTGATCAAAATATGGCTTTTGTAAGTTTATAACCACTTCACAGGATGTTGAGGTTGGAGAACGCTTATAACTTTCCACAAATAAATAACTTGTTTTGCCTTTAAGCTCCTTTAATCCGGTATAAATGTCTTACATTAATCCAACTGTGCTGTATTATGTATTTCTTAATTATATTTTGTGTATTTCAATTTAAATGTTTTATGTTATATGTATATTTATGTTACAAAATATTTTGTTTATGTCAATTATTTGTTTATATACACTACAGTTAAATGTTTTGGTATACAATTCAATACATTCAATAAAAGAGAATAAACATTTTTTTAATTTATTTAAATATTTTATTTTATTGAGTTATTATATTTGTAGGTGTATAGTTATAGTTAAAAATTGTTAAATGCATAAATTATTTATTAAATATAATTAATTTAGCGGAAACGATCGTAGTTTGACAAGAATAACTTTGTCATACATTTTAAAAATTACATCTATTTTTTAATGATATTTAATCTTGCATATTTAATTTATATATTAAATACATTTAGTAAGTATCTGTTATGTAGGTAACCTGCTGTTTTGTGTTTAATTATAAAATTATAAGATTTTAATTCATAATTAAGAATAATGATTAAATAACCTTAATAAACATACATACAAACGTACACATTGGCATATTTTTGGAATGGGGGAAGGTCCCTGATCTCGACTCCCCAAAAAGAAAAAAATAGTTCAAAAGTTATATTTATGACTCGTTACGAAGGTATAGAGAAACTCAACATTAATTTATATCATGTGATTGTAATCTTACATAAAATTATTTGTATGATATTATAATTATTAATTCATGTCTGTTTTTTTTTTTTTTTTTTAATATAATAATATCACTTTTTTTTAGTAAAATTGTATATCCCCAAGAAAAAATTTGAAAATACGCTACTGTACATAAATACATATGTATTATTTTTATGTTTTAGTAGTTATGTATATTGATTCTAGTTTTTTAGTTTAACTAAGCATGAAATTAATAACTGTATGTAGTACGAATTGTCTGTTAAATAATAAATATAATAAGAAAATTATTGTTTTGTTCAATAATTTTAATTAACAGAAAAAGTGAAGGGACATAAACTTACGTAAAGTTTATTTTACCATTCAATGAATATCTTATTGTTTAATTGAGCATGAAATACATAGCGTAATTTGACTTGCGTTAGTCTCCATTTTAATTTGAAAATTAAATTTTCTTTTTATAATTTGAGAGAAACTTAATTTACCAAATTTACAATAATGATATGAACCTAGTATAAGGTTGAAAATTAGTATAAAATAATTGTACTATAATGAAATTTGATCATAAGATCGTTAGGTTTGATTTGGTTTTTATTTTGAAACAATAATATAAATGGGTTTCATACTTCAAAATGATGTATTTTTCTGCTGTTAACATTTGTCAGGATAAAACAAAAATACGTTTTGCATTTGTTCATATCATACGTGTAATTGATCAGAAAAAGGATATTTACAGTACCTACAGTAGAGGTTTGTAAAAACTTCAACATTTATTGACAAATTATAAAAAGAAAAAAAAAACAGTTGCACCAAAATATTTAAAAATATGTGTTATAAAATAAACGAATTTTCTTGCGGTAATATATTAAGAATGAAAAAAGAAATAAAACAATTATCTTTTTAGAAAATACATTTTGTATTTTAAACTTTATTACAAATGGTTATTTATATTTCATTCAATCGGTAACGGAGAGATTAACTATTGTGTGATTTTTGCGTTTGTACCCGAAAAACTGTTGGAACATAAAAAGATACGAGATTTTTATCTGTTTATATTATTTAAATATATTCCAACATTCTCGAGATTTACACGTATAATCTTGAAAACCGTAAATCAATATTTTTATACATGTACAAATAATTTATGTCTTTATTTTTTTATTTACAATCTGTGATATTTCTTTACAATAAGCAAATTTGGTAACAATAATATAATAAGGAGATGAAATAATATGGAGTGGGAAGTATACATGTGAGAATTCCCTGCATTACAGCGGGGGGGGGGAGTTTCTTTAGTTAATTAACACAATTCAGGATTCAAAAGATCTCGAAACCAGTATTTTTAATCGGTATGGAGTATTAGCTGGGATGGGTTTACTAGCTAATTTGGTACTAGTGGATTTGTGCAATTAATTGAATTGGTCTAGAATTTTTAGCAGTAGTTATTAGTTGTAAAAGAAACTTTTAATTTTAAGGTATTAATGTAGTGAGATATTAGAGACATATCATGGGGCAGTTGTTATTTAACGAAGAGAGAAAGGCCTGTATGGTACGTATTTCAGAAGATAGTACATATAACTTCTGGGGTTTTCAATATAAAATATGTTTTATTTATAATTTAATGAGCTGTGATTAGAATCCTTTTTAGTGTATATAAATATTTTTTCACTGAAATATGTAGTGACAATATTATAACAATGTGCTTGGTCAAGTGATCAAAACTAAATAGCATTTAATACAGAGCTGTTCGACACAACTATGTGGGAACATTCCACTATAGCACGGGAATATATTCCTTAATGATGTGTAAATTACTTTTTTATCATTTGTTTTTTTGGCGTTTTTATATAGTCATAATGTTCCACATGGTCACATGTTATTCAATTGTTTTGTTTTGAATTATTATTATTGGTTTTTTCTTTGCGTCAACACTTGTTAATACATGTGTTTCCACATATTGCGTTGAATCGGGTTTCAATTATTATATCGTATTACAAAAATGTATCCCCTTTCTTCTTTTGCCCCTCCCACTGTTATTGACCGATTCAAAAACTATATCTAAGATAAATAAAGTGTGTTTTAATTTAATTCGTGTCTTGAATCGATATAGTAAAATAGTAGTATTGTTTTTGTGCAGCTTTCAATGACATTTGTCAGACATATTTTTGTAATAAAGTTATTGAGTGTTTATCTTAGTCTTTAAAAAAAAAAAAAATTAGATACTTGCCCAATTAATCACACTTTATTTGAGGTGTTTATAGGAGTGGAACAATATAAGTCGAAAAATGTGTTTTTGATTTATTTTATCTTAAAATGAAGAAATCACTGCATAAAACATACTTATATAGTATAAAGGCATTAGATAAAATATAAATAATTATACCTCGAGAACAGCATGGTGTAAGTTACCCTAAATAAGCAAAGTAAACACAATCGTTAATTAGAAAAATTGAGAGTAAATTTATGTTTAATTTATTTTATTATTGTTATTTATTTGTGATCATTATTTTCCCAGATAGTTTTTTTCATTACGAGTAGTAACGATAACTTAATTGTTAGTCAAATAAATGTATAAAACAACTGCAACTTCCACTTAGTAAAAATCTTATATTGAATTATTTATATTTGACTAAAACGAACTCGGTTTGGGTAAAGCATAAAAGAGGTAACGTAATAAGTCTTATTATAAAATAATAAACCCGTCATGATTTGATTAGCGCACAAAAGATGTTTAAATTTAATTTTCAAATTTCGCGTTCAAATGCAAGTGAAATTCATAATATTTATGAACGCCTAGTTTTCATTGTTCACGCGACACCTAAGTTGCGTATTGCCGAGACACCTCCTCGCGCGTTTGATATGGGAGCTTATATACGCCCGCAGTTTACCTGCAACGCCTGAGGCCAACTGCAGCTGTTGTTGAGATTAGCAGCCAGTCTGGTATCGGAACAGGGCGAAGCCAACGAACCGGGCGTGTACTGAGCCGTCTGCACCGAAATGATCGTTCCAGCCGGGCACGTGAGTGCCAAGGACTGAGTTTCGCAGCCCACCCTGTGGTACGTTCTGAGCGTACCGGTCAATAACGCTACGGAACAAAAAAAAAAAAAAAAAAATAAAACGTCAAATTATTTATACTTATTTGGTAATTATTATAATCAATTTTTTTTTTTTTTACGTTATGAATCCGCTGTTACTGCAGCGATCCGAAATAATGATATACGAGGTTGGAAATAAATAACTAGTGTTTATGAATGCGGCGTTTTTGGAGAGGACCTGGTTCAGAGGATGCGTTCTCCCACCGGGGCACTCACGAACTTTTGCGTGTGACGTATCAATATTTTGGGCGTTTCCTTTTTATTTACCTAATGGATTCACGCGTTAGAAAGGGCGAACGGGAAGGTGTACGGTTGGAGTGAAGTTATACTATTGCTATTCTTCATCGCGCTCAGTTTCGTTTCAATCCATTTTCACTGAGGTTTCCGTTATGTATGCTTGGTTGCACAATAATGACTAGCAAACTTGTTTGGCCTTACCCAATCCATCGTACACTTGATAATATATATCTACTTTAATCTAATATTTCCTCATTAGTATTCAGAACAAATATTTTTTTACTAAACAAACACAGCTAGTTAACAATCTGCTTTATTTGGATTTTTTAATTTTTTTTAATTAGGTAGTATAGTTATATTTTGTTTTTTCAAAATACTACACTTTTTTTAAATATGTATATTCACTTATGATTGATAATTTTAAGTTTTTATTATATCTATTTCTCTTCCAAAATATAAGAAAATATTACTTCTGAAAAATGTTTACAATTCAAATAACATCGTTCGACGTTAATCTTAATTCATTTTTTTATATAGGATTCTAATAAAATATTATGGAATAAGTTGAACTCAAAAATATATGTATATTATTATTTATGGTAAGTCAAGCGATTTAACCGACCTAATGACTGTTATAAGCATCGACGATATAAATAAATCATCAATTTAATACTTACTACTTAACACTACTTATCAGATGATTATCTGATTTAATCAATTTAAAATAATTAATCAACGTTCAAAATTTAAATTTATTGTCATTGTTTGTAAAATATTGTTTTTCTCTGAATCAATTAAGTTCAAAAACATGTCACTGTTTTAACATAATGCTGTTTTATGTATTTTATAAACAGAAAAGTATATTTATACATAACTTACAGAAATCAGAATACTATGCATACAGTGTATTTTTTGAAATATAAATAAATTACACGATGTTTTGTTGTCTTTTTAACTTAGTTTTTATTTTATTACATTTAATAAATCATTTTTGTATGTAAGGATTTTCAGCGGGAGAATTATTTTTTTACATTTCTTATATATGAAATTTGAAAATCCATAAATAAAATGTTTTTTTTGTATTTCGGTTTTCTCTTTTACGATTCGTAATTATGTACGTCATATTAATAAATGAACATCGTTCTGTAAATCATTTTTAAATATTATTTAGTATTATTTAAAATTTAGTAGGTAAATGCATATATATTTACTATATATTTCTAAAGATTTATGTTTGGGGGCATTACTTATTATTACTTAACTTTTTTTTTTAATCACATATGTATAAATGATTAGGTACTTTATATTAAATCACACAATTAAACAATGTACATAACCATTAAAAAATAATAAAATCTTATCTAACGGTGCGTATAATTTACTGTTAAATAAAATAATACAATACATAGATTAGTTTAAGATGTTTATGGTAGTTCTTCATTTTTGTATTAATCTACGGCTGATGGGTTTTATATTTTGATTATTGACAAGATGATACTGTTAATAAAAAAAAAAGTATTTAAATATTCTTCAGAAATTTTCATATTCATTATTTTCATTTACAATTAAAATTCAAATGACTGGCAAGGCTCAATTGTTAGCTGTAGTTGGAAATCGGCGCTTCCGGCGTTTTGAGATCTCTTACATACTCCAACCGGGTTTTTAGCGATAGGATCTTCAAGTAAACTAACCATGAGTACCAACACATCAAAAAAACAACTCTAACCAACACAATATTAACTATCACTTTTGATAAGGTAGGTGAATCATAATTATTAATGAGTAATGAAAAAAATAATTAGTGTACGAGTATGTCAAATAATGTAAGTTATCCCAATTATAAATAAAACGTTTCAGGAATATTATGATTGAATCCTTTATAGTAATTAGATTTAATCATACGATATCTAATTAAAACATTGTCATTTGAAGAATTCAAGTCAATTAATTATAATTATAATAAACATTCTAAGATTTTAATTGTAATGTTTTTTTTATTAGTTTACTGAATGTGCAAAATATACATCAAAGAATTTGTAAAAATAAAACTATTTTGAATAGGTAACCATAATCTTGATTTGAAAATTAAAATAATTGTATCATAAACACATAAAGTGAAATTAATATTATTTTCATGTGATAATATTATGACTCAAATTTAATAATATGTTCATCCTTAATCGTTGAGTATAAATAATGTAAACAATTTAAATTTAATATTTAACTTAAATTTGAATCTTGGATTATCGAAGCATAATATATACCAGTATTTCTATTTAATTTCATTTTATATTATAACAAGACTATTTCGTTTTATGAGATGAATAAAAAATTACATGGATACATTGAGTGTAACATCAAACTATAAATAGCAAAAATCAATAAAAGCATTTTTGAAATGACAGATGGATATAATGTTTTTATAACAGTGCAAGATGAATTATGTTGTTGTGAATTATTGTTTTCGGATTTTGTATTATAAAATAAGATAAATCAATCAGTTACTTAAAAATCATGAGGTTACTCAATTTAAAACTAATTATGTGTCGTAAAATAAATTATATTATTCTAATATTTTATGTTGAAAACCAAGATGATTTACTTGTTTCCTTTTTTTTGCTATTGAATAATAAATGAAACAACAGATTTTCAATATTAGTAAAGATTTTTCAGAGTATCAATATTTAAAGTAAGAATCTTACTGTAAGATACTATCATTTTTTTTTCAGAAGAAATACTAAGAGAGAGAGTTATTGTTTTTTATAATGAATGTTTTTTTTACGATCACTTAATGTAATTAGATATATATAATTGAAAGATTAAAAGTGTTTTGTGGATTATATTTTGATTTGATTAAATTATACAGTAAATATTCCCGTCTAAATCATAAAATTAAGGTATTACATTATTATACAGGTATCGTTTTATCGCGTGGAATCGTGATATAAATTATTAAATGTACTACATAATATGGACTAATTTCGGTTTAAAAGTATAAAGTATAAGATACCACAGTTTTTTGTAAAAGAAAACAGGACATTAAAATGATTAATTTAATTAAAATGTTAATAATTTTACAATATATTATAAAATGTTGTAATATTTTATTAATTTTGTATGTACTGTGTTATCAAGTATTTTAATGTTTTTAACATATAATATTTGACTTATAATTTGTAGAACTCTGTACGAGCTATTCCACAGGGAATAACTAACCAATTTTCAAATATACTTTTAAGTTGAAATATATTTAAAATATTATGGACTGTGTAGTTTGTTTTACTAACAAATCCATAGCAGACGTATTATACATTTGTGGAATTGTCAGAATTGGAACTTTATTTTTTATTATGTCTTAAATTCTACATACATTAAATTATTGTGTTGGTGGTACTAATTATGTTATTATCCTATATTTTGCAATACACATATTATGAAGTATTATAGTATTTGATAAAACCAAAATTATAATGTAATTTATTTGAATTATTGACATAATTTTTGCACTCCATCAATATCAAAAAATCGAAAATCAGTGTTGAAACATATTAAGGAATAGTTTTCAGGGTCATCTTAAGACATAGGCCCGGGCCAAGGGCCGAGAGATTATTAAGAATCCCAAATTGATTAATAGCTTATCATATAATTTATATGTTAAAAAATACATCTATTCCAATTTATGTAATAAAATAATAAACAATGTAATTAAAATTAAAAATTATGATATGGTTAATAGGTACCTACTCGTAAATTAATTTAGAAATAAATAAATAACTAAATAAAGAAATTCTTATCTTGAGAATTATTATATTTGTAAAGTATGACTGGTTTTGAATTGAAAATTCATCATCAAGTATATAAAAATGTATGTATTTAAAAGCCTTCAATAAATATAGTAGGCCTTGGGGTTTCACATACAAAAACGGCTGCGATAGTTTTTGTGCTTTTAGTTAAGATTTTACATTAGCTACATAGACTTTGAAACTAATTTTATCTTGTTTGTGTTTCAATTACTTTTTTTTTTAATCTGTGTGGTTTTATTTTGAATTATTACATCATTAATTAAATAAACATGCACCATTGTTAAGCTTAAACACAAATAATTTGTATACAAATTACTTCATATTTTTTTATATTCAATTTTAGTATTTCTTTATATAATATATTCTGAAAAATTAACGAGAACAAATAATCATTTATACAATAAAATATAGTTAGACGTAGAAATTATATATTGTTTGATATTTTAGAGAAAGAATCATTTTATTTTATTATTATATACGATTTACAGAAATCACTCTACTTCAGAATATTACACATTATTATATTGTACGTTGATACAATGTATTATATTGGTACACAATGTTTAATACTACGTTGAGTAGGAAGAGATATTAGTTTAAAATTCGTAGAATTAAGTTCGATTTTTTTATTATATTTATATATATATATTCATTATATTGATTTATTCAATAATGTTATGTTACAGCACATATAAAAAATATAAATAAAATACAATTTAAATTGTTAAAAAAAGAAAAACATTTAAGCACCTACTTATATTTTGAATGTGAAATAGCAAGAACGTCTACTATTAATTTTTCTAATATATATTTATATTAAGTGTGAAAGTTTAAAAAGTTTTTATTTTTTTCCATTAGCCGGCGCTTTCAAAATTTATGGCCTATGAAATAAGAGGAATATAGGTATATGAGTAAATGCTGGAAAAAACTCAGTTAATATATAGTTTTAAATTCCAAAAAGTAGACATTGTAATTAATCATATGATACACTAATTAAATATTTATTATTAATCAAATGTTATTTAAGTATACTTAAAAATGTAAAGCGTGACCGCGACTTAATTTTCTATAAAATATATACGTATGATACAAATCATAACTTTTACTATTTATATCACCGACTATATTCAAGGTGTGTTTGAATAAGCCATTGTCTAGATAAAACACTCATAAAATAATTCATTAAAATCCACAGTTAAAAAAAAAACAAAAATTTAATAAATTAAGTTCATAAATAAATGTTTATTGTTTTTACTAATGTTTCCCAAGTGTCGATATGAGCAAACCTTAATATATTATGTACACTAAACATTTTGGTGGATTTTAACAGCTGGAATCTCATTTTGGATTATCCTTCGTACTATCTATGTATTGTTTTGGTTGCCATAAACCAAACGACACGAGAGTCCAGCCAGTTCAGCCGCAGTGTTAATTAAATAAATAATATTAAAATTGTCACGGCGTGGTGAATCGGGATTTTAAAAATTATTTATTATATTATTGTTTCTTTGTGTATAACCAAATAGATTAAATATATTTTATCACAGGCAAACTACCACAACGCTCTTCGAAAGTCATAAATGATAATTTAATACAATTATAAACGGTGAACGTTTTAGTGTAGAAAAGATAAAACAAAATTTTGACGTCTATAAACTTTATTATGTGCATATTTTAATTAATTTTTCCTTTTTGAATTATAGAACAAAAACGTATTTAGTAAAAAAAAAAAAATCATTCAAACCATCTATATCGTAAAAGTAAACGTTTATATAAATTATTAAAACTAAAATAATTTATTTGCTTACTGTAGTCGTAATTCATTAATTATTATAAATAATATTTACTGAAAGAAATAAAAATGTGTTTATTTATAGATTTTATCACTCGCTAATACAATTAAAAATAAAAAAAATAATACAATAATTTTCAATTTTATTTAAATATTTTATTTTTAATTGATAATTTAATTAATTTTTTTCTACAAACTAATTAATATACATTAAAAAGTCCTTTTAATATTTATTTAAATGAATTATTTAATATTGAAATTAGACATAAAACAATATGATACAGTAATCTTTTAAGAGTCATATTGTTTTTCATTATTTAAGAGTGCAAACATAGATAACTATTGGTTTTTATAATTATAAATAAGAAGCTGTAGGCCAACATATGAAGGGTACAGGGAAAAAACCAGAAAAGTCACTTTTTTTCTATTTTGAGAAAAACGTGTTTTTAATTTCAAAACCTAATCATTTTTGCCTGTATGCCAAAACTTTCGGTGGTCATAACTCACGACTAATCTGCTTTTTTCCTAGATTCGACTTCTTGAATTATAGAATACGTCAATACAAATAATTGGATACCAAAATAACCATTATGGAAAAAAAAGTGACTTTTCTGGTTTTTTCCCTGTACCCTTCATATATAATTAATTGAAAGATGCTTTATAAAATTACATCTTCCACACAGGTGGTTTACCTTTTGTAAACCTTTTATACTATGATTTCTCACGTATTGAATTTATAATATAAAATTGTTGTTTGAGTAAAAATTATAATCACCTAGTAACCACGTAATTTATATAATCTGTTTCTGCTCTTTAGTATTTGATAAGTGATTTGGTACAGACGATTACCATCCATCTAGTAAGAGTAATATTCAAATAATGAATAATAAAAAGAGCATTTCATTTTTAAAATTATCGATTTACGGTGTTATGAAAACAATTATACTACTTAATACCAATAAAAATAATAATATAAATTAAAATTAAATTGATGATTTAATAGAATAATACTTTCTGTAGTTTTTATTAGAATAATTATTGTTTTAAAATTATTTCTTACAAAAAACGTAAAATTAATTTAGAAAAATATTACAAATTTATTTTTAGGTTTTACAATAATTTTTACTGCAGTATTCATTAAAGGGAACGAACATAAATCATTTTAGATTCTTAGCAAAACGTGAAATTTATTGGTGTTTTATAAAAATGTGTTTTTTATAGTTCTATATCCAAGATACTATTTTTTGGTTAAAAAAAATTGCTCTTAAATTCAATAACATAACTTCGAAGATTAGAAATCGATTACAGGTGGTAAATTTTAAATTAATATTTAAATTTTCAGAACATTTTGGAAAAAATTGTGAAAATTCAAAAATATCTACATAGTAAAAATTATACAAATCATCAAGATTAAATTGTCAACGAAAAGGAACAATTTTTATGCTATTTCACTTAAATAATAAATTTATTTAAAATGTTAAAAATTTCATCGAATATTTTATTCAGTAACTTATTAGTAAGTTTTTGGTTATTAAAGATGGAGTAAAATTTGTTTTAAATATTGGCCTTTTTTGTGATATAAATAAAGTTTTAAAACCATTAATAATTATTATATTTCAAATGTTTATTTTGTTCAACTTGAAATTAAAATTCTAAAGTTTTGAAATTTAAATATTAAGTATATAACATAGTATTATTATTTCTATTAATTTTTTATAATATACATTTTTTCTTTAGTAGATTCTTATACTTAAGAAGTACTTAAATATATTATTAGGGTCAACTTAAGTCAGCGCATACAAAGTGGGTTTTTGGGTGTCATTTGTTATAGCTTTTTAAAAATAAATTATAATAATAATAATAATAATAATAATAATATATATACATATATAAATATTATATTATATAATATATATATGTATAATCATTTAACAATATAATAACTAAACATCATTGGTTTGTTACGTTACCTACCTAATGAAATTTTACTTTGTACAACCATATTAATGTAATAGAAACTTAATTTTATATTTAAAAACTTCTTGGATATTATGTTTAATATCAAATTTTTTTTAATTTTCTTTATTGTTTTATTTTGATATACCTGTAAGTTTTGTAAAAAGAAAAATTATTGCAGAAAGCTGACGGATTCAAAGTGTTTTATCCTTTAAATGAATATGAAACCGTTTTAAAATATTGGTTATTATAATCTTTTAATACCGCTAAAATCTACAACAAACAATATGTTTGTAGGTTGTGGTGCTTTGTTTTGCCGACATATTAATAGGGAAATCGTAAAAGGTTTAAATCTGTTAAAGGTTAACTGTAGAGTAAAAAGAGAAATTTAATATTATTACAATCATATAAAGGGTATTCGATTTAAATGGTTCTCGTTAATCATATGAACCATACCATATCAATAAACAGGAAATACAATTAATGATTGGACCGTTGGTAGATTTTTGAATGGAATATTCCTTTTAAGTACTTTTGGTGAATAATTTCATTATAATTAATATAAATTATATATATTAATAGTCATATATAGCAAGTAAATAGAACCTATACAATATAAGCAGTGATTCAGTCCTAAAAAAGTTTATGGGTACACGCCTGAATCATTGAAAAAAAATATATGTGTAATATTGTGAACGTTATAAAATAATTTAAAAATAGATCTGTGTACAAACAATTTCTGTACAAGTCACGATTAAAGAACTATCCATAGCCTAGGTAAAAGTAAACCACCGAATTTTAAGATATTTTTTTTATTATATTTTTAAATATTATTTACTGGGTAAAGTTAATACGTATTGTTCACGGTCCGTGTACCTGAGTACCATGATTTTCGTTGAGGGTAGGTACTTATAAAATTAGGAGGTAGGTACTCCCCATGTACCCTTCACTACACCACAGGATATAAGTACTCGTATTGGAATATTTTGTAGGCATGAATTAGTTATATATTTATAATAATCTGATGTACAAAGTAAGAGTAAAAATCGTATTATAAAATAATTAATCATATTTTTTAGAATAGTTATTATTAAATATTAGATAAACAATACGCAAAATTATAAGGATAGACAAGGAGTAGATGAATCGAAATATATCATCAAACTTACGCTATTGTTTTCGATTTATGTATGTAGAACATTATGTTTTTAATGTAAACAATTAAGTGTGTAAGACGAGATCGATCAACCGGCAATTTGTATTTGTAGAGAACATGATTCGTGAGATGGAATTATATCGATATGTATATTTTGAGGATTTTACCAGTGACTTAGAAACTCCGAAAAAGAAAATAGAAAATAAGAGAAACGAATTTACTTTCTACACTTGTGCCAACGTCGTATCTCTCCCATTCTTTCAATTTATTTATTTTTTTTTAGAAAAAACAACCCAGTATAATTTTGTTATACATTTTCTACAGACTACATATTATTGTTATTGCGTACAACTTAATCACTGTAAGACGTGGAAAATACAAGTTTGGAAGTATGTAATAATATGGAGAGCATAGATAATATGGACGGGAGCAGAAGTACAAATACATAATATAATTGTGAAAATGTGTTTTTTTGAACATATCAATACTTGGGTATAAGTTTATAGTATAGGACAGCGCATCTTAAACGAAGGGTCATTTGTACATAACGGGGTTGGCATGAAATATTAGTATATATAATTATTTAATTAAGAACGAATATTTCCTATTATTTTAAAGATTTTTACATGGAAAAAATTACTACATCTTAGACCAAGGGGGCCATAGCAGTCTTAAATTAAATTTAAGGTACCGCATTATGAAAGTTTGAGAAGCACTGATATATGGCATAGGTGTAAAGTATACACTGTAAACGTAGGTGTGAGCGATATTGTTTCCAGTTAAAATGTACATACAAGTGCGACGCACGTTACGGCTTTTAATATTTGCATTTTAAGTGGTGACTTACGACCTTTGTACGTAGCGTACTAAAACATAATGTTAGGTAGTGCAATGCAAACATTTAATCATGCGTAAATTATGATCTAAACGGTAAACATTAGGGGTGCATGGTTGTAGTCTCTGTAACGGTTAATGTCGATTTGAGTAGTAACAGAATGGTTATATTATTGTTTTGTTATTATTATTTTTTTTTTTATCATATACTACATTTTACAATTTTATTGGCTTGAAAATTACCTATTGATGTAATAGACGGTCGAAATCTTATACAGGTCAAGTTGCGTAGATGTGTACTAAAATATTTCGTACTCGTTTTTCAGTGTAGCATTGCGTTACGTTATAAATGTAGCGCAGGGATAGAAATTACGTAATTTATTGTGTGTTAAATATTATTAAGTTACCATATACTAAGATCCGAATTTATAGTTGCTCGGAAAATTATCTAAATGTAGGTTAATACATTAATACTTATATGATAAAAATACAATATTATATGTGTTCTTACTAACCAATAATCTTGATACATAAAACAATAAAATTCATTAGTGAAGTTGTCAATGGGTTTATTTATTAAGAATTTAAAAAAGTGCTTTAAGTTGCTATAGAATGTAGGGTATAAATATGAAATACGATAAAGTTAGTAATGTTGATTATGCAGTCAAAAGAAAAATTATAGTCAGTCGCGGGAGATTTTTTTTTACATCTTTACTGTTATGAGTTTCAAGTAAATCAATATATTTCTATAATATGATGTTTGTAAAATATATACACTGGATGTTTTGACGTAGGTATCTCGTGATTTTTTTTTTTTACCTTAATTACTGTAAACTGTAAGAAAATACAGTTTTAAAAGTTTTTCAGTTAAAATCATAATTTTACCGTAGTAGGTCTCTTTGAGTCGAAAAAAAAAAATACGTTTCAATTTCAAAATCATTGACGTATTTGTAGTCAGTTTATACATTTTTATCTAGATATTATTAATTCTAAAAATTATAAATTATAAAATTATTTTTGTGATACTTATGACTAAAGTAGAGGATTTGTAGCTCTAAAAAATCAAAAAATATGCAATCACTTATACATTTAAAAACCCTATAGTATGCACTTAAAAAATGTTTTCAGCGATTTAATTTTAAAGTATTAATAAAATGAATAGCATTTAAAATTAAAAATAATTACTTAATATCAATATATTTTATGCCATTTCCAAGTAAATAAATTAAATTTTTTTTAATTTTCTTAATTAAATATACATTCAGCTCATTGGGGCTGTAGTATCATAAACAATTATCTATTAATTAATAAAATTAATTACAGCAAATTAAAATTATAATCTTATCGGAGATCCGCAAGCACTTCTAGGAAAAGGTGTGCCTTGAACAGACATAAACCATATTATACGAGAAAAAATAAAAATTACATTTTTATACCAACTTTTTTAGTATATTGTTTGATACAAAAATGATGGTGTGAAAAAAATTGATGTAAGTTAAATGTGTCTCATTAAGTATGAAATGGCGTATAAAAGTATTAAATATGCCTTAAAAACAAAAAATACTCAAAATATGCATTTATATGCAAAATTAAATTTTGAAAGTAGTTTTGTTAAAGCATAAAACTTATTTGTTTCGTACTCTGCTATTTTTGTGACTGTGTAAAACAAATATGCAACTGCTACAAGTCTTCTGCCTTACTTATAACCCTTGACTGGAGCATGATAAATTTCGAACTTTCAACAGTGCAAATTCCATTATTTAATTCGTTAATTACTTTTTACGGAATTGTTCTATTTACTGTACGTTTTTTTGAGCTATGCGAAGTTGCTTATAAAACCTTATAAAATATACGATGAACTAATGTAAATAATTTACTAGTAAATTTTAGTTTTTAAGAAAAAAAACATTAGATTTTTCTAGTTGTTGTAAATATTTGAATATAGCGAAAAATATTGAATTTGATTGAATTTAGTGCGACACATTTTAAAATTTTTAGTAAACATCTTTAGTTTCATATTTTTTTCAGTTTATATTTTTAACTATTCAGCTTCAACTGTCATTATAGACGGACAAAATTTATACGAGGAATATATCATGTATTTTTAACTAAAGTTAATGCATGGAAAATTGATACATTATATGATATGTTCATCCAAATGGTCATCATAATATTTAAAGCTTTAACAATCATTATCATACTTTCAAAATTTGTTCTTGAAAACCTCAATTTGACATTATTGCATTTTCTCTATATTATTAGAAATATAAATTATAATTAACGTCTTATTATTTTTAATTATACCTATATATAATTAAACAATTATTATTTGAAATTATAATTACATTTGGTTTGATCACCTGTGATAGATATACTTGTGTGACTTGATTAAATACCAAACATTTTGACGTACTCATGTCAAGGTTTGTGAGAAACAATTTACTGGATTTATTCTGTTTAGAATTAGTATTATTCCCCCGTGAAACTTTGTATAGTATTTATACATACAAATAAATTATCCATATTGTGTAGGATTAGGTTACCTAATTGTTAAGCTTCTGGATTTTGTTGGGTCGAGCGTATGTTTAAAGCGCTACGTAAAAGTCATCAAAATAAATTGATTTTAGTTTGTTAAGTTTATATGGATCTATAGCAGAGTCGTCAATTTATTTTTTGAATCTTTTCGTAAAAAAATGTTTTAAATTTTTCTCTGGAAAATGAGTTTTTAATATAAGTAATTTGATCCTAGAGTTTATTAAAACTTAATATTGTATTCAGTTTGTTTTCAATTACCAATCATACGAAACGATTATTATAATTTAATTCAAATGTATTGAATTTATAATTAAAGTATTATTTGTGTACAAATTTGAGAAAAGTTGAAGATTTAAATTTCGAATATACAGTTTATAAAAAGTAAACATTGTTTAGAATCATTGTTCAAGTGTGATTGTAATATCGCTTTCAAATTAACTACGATAATTTATTAATTTACTAAAATATATAATATAGTTATTTTTTTCTATAGGAAAATTTCAATAGGAAATGGAAATAAAAATTGTTTTTTATAAGTACATTAAATGTTAGTTATAGAAATAAGCTTAGTTGAAAGGTTAAATATTTTGTAGTAAATCGAGTACCTAGAATTTGATCAATCAATAAAAATAAGAAATCTATGTAGATGCAGTAAGTTTTCTGAAGTCTAAAATAACTTTACGAAAATTCCATGTTTGAAATTTGATTTCATAAAGGTGTCGTGTCGTTGAGAAATAAGTATTTTTATCTCAAAGTATCATTTATTGGTTTATTTTAATATTTTACGGGGAAAATGTGCAATTTGATTCTTGTAGAATGAACATAATAATGATAGCTAAAATAACAAACTACTCTACCATAACTAATTCTCGCTGACTGGCTGGTATTTTGAATGACGCATCTAAAGGGTTACTTTCATCATCTTTATTAATGAACCACCAGCTGTTCTTATTCATTAAACGAAGTACTTACGTGATCGTAGCAATCGATGAAAGTTGAAAGTCAAGAGGACCAATTATTAATAAATAATATGTATAGAATAGAATTTTCATTTTTATAAAATGATAAAAAATATTTTCTTTTTTTTTAATAATTGATGAAATAATTAATTTTAATTGATCTGACAGTTAAATATTCTTGTTTTAATTTGAATTCTGGGAAGGATATACATAATTTAAGATATTATTAAACAGAATAACCTATGTAAAGTTCGATTATTACAGATACCGTAACTGTGTGGTCGATTAATTACAACTTATGTATAAAGTAGTTGAAAATTATTGTTCGAGAAACTACATTTATTCCGCAGCCTGCGAATAAAATATGTTTAATATAGGATGCCATTTAATACCATTGTCGTAAGTAATGATTTTTAAGTGGTGCAATATTTTAATGATAGGTCTCTACATTAAAATATTTAATGAACTTCTTTTCTTTAAAAAATAATAAAATTAAAAATATACTACTATAACATTAAAAATTATATGTCATGTGATTCGATGATTTACATTAGCGTGCGTGTTCATAATTTTGACGTTTTAAATTAATATACTTATACATTATCGTGTAAAAAATACAAAAAAAAAAAATATTCACATTTCTTCGGTGCCTTAGGTTGACAAGTTTGTATACATTTTCTAAAGGTGTATTTTGTTTTATAAATATTTATAAAATTTTTCAAATTATTCAGTATTAAAAAAATTAAAGATTAAATTCAAAATAAAATATAAAATAAATTTAGTATAAAGATGTTTTAATGTATCTGGGGATCACTTCAGATATTTATATTTCTTCTATCTTATCAACGTTTATAAACGTATAGGTACATTTATATCGTCAATATATACATAATGTATAATGGATAACAAATATATAAAGAACGATTATTGGAATTTACCACCACCATGTAGGTACCTGCATGTTACAGTTATCCTGTTTAATGTATATACATGCATAATAATTCATAACATAGATTGCCATGTCAGTAACATTTAATAAAAAAATAAAACCCCATTTGATAAAATTAAAATTATAATATATTATTGATGTCCAAATATAAAAAATACATATTTTTTATTCTAAAATTAATTTACCCATATCATTTTATTCTTTATTAAGTTTCTTTTACTATCAGTATGCGTTACTACAGTAAGGGTGCCTGTCAATATAAACCGTTCAAAAAAATAAAACATAATCATCGAGAAAAATTATTTCTTTTCACTTCTTTTCCAGATCAATTCCTTTTTTCAATTATTATATGTTAGTATTACACAATTATTTTTCATCTGACATAATCATTTTCACACCTGAAATCGCATTGATGAACCGACGGTTTTGGAACAGTATATCCAAATTGGACCACTTGAGTGATTCTCGTGCACGAAAATCAGTATATGGTTTAGGTATCAATAATCAGTTTCAGAATGAGGTTTGTGTTTTAAATAAACCCTGGTATCTCTATACAGGAGTTCGCTTGTTAATTTTTTTTATTTCGCTAAGTATTTTTTGAGAGCATTGTCCTATATTCAACCAGCCGTTATTTCTAAATATTCGTATTATGATTTGCCGAATTTTGAAACAGAAGAATCAGTGTGCAGCCGTTGGTTCCTTGAGAAGACATCCGCACAATAAGCACTTTTTTGACGTCTGCATTCAATCATAGTCTCAGTTATTTTCGTATGTAGCCTACGACAAAGTTCATCATCGATACGCCCTCGCAGCTCATTAATCTTCGCGGAAAACATTACGAACTCATTTGAATATTCCACTACAGTGTAAAAAGACGAAAGACAAATGACGCGTGTTACTGAATCGTTATAATATAATATTTTACAACATTCATGTACTGAAGATACGAAATGCGTTTGAATAATATGTCAAACGATGTAGGGTTGTAAAATATCCATAGTCATTCTGATTTTGGATACGACAATGCAGGTACCTCCGGTACACGACCACAATAGAGATAAATCTGGACAGTAGCCTCTCTGTAATCTAATATACAGTACTGCGGGACGTTTTACTCTTAGCGCTCGTTCCCTAATATGTTTAAAGTTATGCCAACAATAAATAAGATTCTGGGTTTGAAAACAAAACTATTAACGCGCATGACACACCTCCAAACCTGTTATAAAACTTAAAGCGTCCGTCTGCGCCACGCAGCAGATAATCATAGTTGAAATAAAAAATTCGAGTTTCAAAATATCATATAATGTAAAATTGCAATTTCCCTGCTTAATATTTCTAATTATATTATTACCCAGTATGATTTGCTTGTTAAGACGATCGACGTACACAGAGTACAGCTATTTATAACGCGCTTTTTCGTGTCTGGTCTACGTGAAAACGTTGATAATGTATACTCTTCTAAATAATACGTATCTTTTACAATTATACCAAGAAATATACGACGGAGAATAAATGTTGTGAGCTCGTGAACTTTTGTAAGGATAATTTACTGGCAATAATAAAATCATAAATGTCGCTAATGAAAAGATAGCTCTGTTCTCTATATTAGATTTTTATTTTGAAAATTATTATTAGTCGTATACTAATTTTTTTTTTACCTTTTTTTGAGAACTCTTTAATGATAAATTTATATAAAACAAATGTCATACATTTATACATTCATACTGCAATCTTTTTTGCTATTTGGGTAATATTATTTAAGTATACATTTAATTTTTAAAATTGTCACATTATATTTTACGTTGTAAATCTTTATACATTAAAGATGTTTTATTGAAATACAAAAAAAAAATTATTTTATTTTACAACTGCTTAATTTAAGTAGATAAATAAAAATATCTTTGTACAATTTTTAGAAAAATGTACACGATATTTACATTTATTTAAAGGGTCTGAGTAAGTTATATAGTTGATTTACATAACGTTTGAAAAAAAAAAATAAATGAATACATTGATAAGTGAAAAAAATAAAAGATATAATTATTTTCACTTGAAGTTATATTGTGTATTTTATCGACTCGGTTTATTTCAAGACGTTAGTTCAATATAAAAAAAGAAAAAGAAAATCATTATTCAGCCAGTATTTTAGTAAAAATCAAAATGAGGAATTTAATTTTAATATCAGTTACATACATAATATGTCATACTAACCTTATTTCATTAAAACAAATTGTTTTATGTAATCTTGCAATATTCTTTACACATAATATTATACATACATCTATTATAGATTTTTTGGGCTGCATCCGAACTAGGCCCCAAATTTAAAATTACTACACTAGTTGGGTCCCGAATTATTTTAGGTACTACACTAGTTCCTGAATATTTTTTGGTAAATACTATATTATACTAACATTTTCCTTCCCTTTTTAACTGACCTAGGACTGTCTATGATCTATTTAGACAACAGGTATGGTTAAAAATGATTTTTATAGGTTTTTTGTTTTTTAGTTTCTTTTTCATTAATTTTTATTTATATCATATAATGATTTTAAAATTTTTAATACTTTTACTAACACAATTCTAATAATTTATATTTTAATGGAGAAGAAACTAAAAAACAAAAAAAAAACTATAAAAAACGTTTTTAGCCATACCTGTTGTCTAAATAGATCATAGACAGTCTTAAGTCTGTTGAAATGGGAGGAAAATGTTAGTATAATGCAGTACTTACCAAACAATTTTCAGAAACTAGTGTAATACCTAAAATAATTCAGGACTCAACTAGTGTAGTATCTATAAACATTCGAGACCCAACTAATGTAGTACCTATAAAAATCCGAGACCCAACTAGTACACTACCTGCGATTAGCCCCTAGTACTCAGGACCCAACTCGGATGCTCCGATTTTTTGTGACCAATGCATTTATGTAGAATGAATTGTTATATACCAAAAATAACTCAACTAAAAAAAAATACTTGCATATTTAACTTAATTTTCTCTGTAGTTAGTCTACCTTAATTAATGTTCATAGATTTGGTTTAGTATTGATTAACGTGACAATACGATATAAGCTGATACATTGAACGTTAGGTACAATTTGTATTCATAAAATATTTCCGGTGACAACTATTTCCGACATTTGTTACGCCATGAAAATAAGATTATAATGCACACTATACTCTTTGCGTCAAAAGCGCAAAAAATAACTATTACTAATCGTATCACCAAGTGACCTGTAGTATACCATAAACTTTTCGGAGATTTCGTAACAATAATTATATTTATCTCGATAATTCTTCGGCTAAATCATTGCGTACGATACGTTCCAAAAAAATATTGACAAAATAAATAATGACAACAATTTTCCTTGTAATATCTACCGGAAACAATAAATAAATAACAAGTTTATCCTGGGATTCTCACCTATCTCCCCTCGATAAATATTATACGTGTGAACTGATATATATATATATATATATATATAAAAACAATTCAGTATTACATCCAAGGCGTGGTAATTTTAAACCGTAGTAACAAAGGTGATCAATCAGAAGCCCCTAATTTTAATATTTTTTAACGTAGTTATATCGAATAGTGTATAACACAACAAATGTCAAAAACGTTGAATAGTCGTTGGTTTGCAGGATTATCCAACAGAATTGATTCGATATGATTTTTGTTTTATATTTTTCCATAAAGTGTCTGAAAGAGCTTGGGGATCTTGAAGTACGCGGAAAAATTTAACAGTTACAGATTCTCGAAATTGTTCAAAGTATATCGTTAATATCATGACTAAATAAGCATGAATTGTGATTGATTGAATACACTTGCAAACAGTTTTGAACGATGTGATGCATTAAATTATTCGACATGTTTATAATAATATATACATAATCAAATGTATAGCTATACGAGTAAGCACATGATCAGACAACGGTATCCGCTAGTTGGACATTTATATTAGGTAAAGTAAACAAATGTATTCATATTGATATATGTTATTCTACGAAAACACATATAACATTTTTAGAGTTTAGTTCTGCTGTTAATGTCAATATACGAGAACTTAATAATAGATATGTATACTTAACTCTCGACATGATTGAAATGTTGTACGTACAACCAAGAGTAGTTAAACTTTCGTAGGTATAAAGACCAACTGAATATAAATCGACGAGAAAACATTTTTCTTTAGAGAGTTGACTTAAAAAGAACCCCTACAAAATCATGATTGCCTTTTTTATCAATTATTGACGGGTACAAATTGGTTGTAAAAATAATTGTTTATAAAAAAAAATTAAATAATGATTATTGAATTTTAAGTCGTTCATGATCGATTATTTACATTTTATATACAGATCACAAATATGGAAAACTGTGATATTAAAGATTTTAACGATTTTTCGTGACTAAGAAACGAGATGCAATAGCCGAGCAATAAAGTCGAGTCTGTGAAACGATTTTGTGTACGCATTAATAAACTAAAAAGATATATTTTTGTTTTTTTTTTCCGTTGAGTATTATCCATAGAGTACACGACGGAACACGGTTCTTTAAATACATTTCTTAAGCCGCAATTTTAAAGGATACCAATTCTAGGTATTATTTTTCATTTCATTTTCTGACAACCTACGATGATTGCGCTAGCGCCATGCCTATAGCAATAAAGAAAAATGTATCTGTATTTTATTTTATAATTGTCAAATAGACATTGTTTAATATTTTCTCAGTTTTTAATTTTAAAAACTTAACATTCAAGGATATACAATATTAATGTCTGTGCTAGTATATTTTTGTATATGAGATGATGGTAAGTTCATAATATTAGTACCGCTCACTATTATGACCATATTAATTGTAAATATGGTTTTAAAAATAATATGTCTATTTTTAACAAAATTATTTCATATTATTTAATTTCATTGAAAAATAAAAAAAAGCAATTCTGCAACAAAATAAAATACCTGCAATGCCAATTAATTCTCTAGAAATTTTAGTGAAACTTATTTATAAAATCGAGTCAATTTTGAACCACATCGTAGCTTATTCTTATTGCAACAATGAAATGTAATTGATTTAAAAAAAACATTATTATTTTCAAATGTTTCTCTACAAATTATATTTAAAATAACTAACCTATTTATAGTATATATAGTTGTTTTTAAATTTTTAATGGGCTACTGTCTTCATTATTAACGTAATGAACATCATGCGCAACTCAGTGATTTGTAACGGTCACTAATTATATATTTTTTTATATTTTTAGATGTAATTTAAAACAAAAAAACATTTGGTGGTAATGTTCTCTGCAATTTTCTGAAATTATCTAATTTTCTACGCTTTTATATTCAAAAAGAATATTGTTATTTTATTACAAACATTTAATTCAATATTCCTACTGATAACATCGAGTTTTGACGTCCTTGTAGATATTGACAACATATATTAATTATTTTATGGATACTAAATAACACGAGGTCGACTGTAGTAAATTATTTGAACTACACGGATCAGTAAAGGAGATACACACATTAAGCACCACGGACGAAATAATGATCAACAAATATTCAAACCACCGTTACTTGTATGCATGGCAAACGTAATAAAATCAATATTACAATATGGAATGGGAATGAGAACATTTGAAGGAAACCGTGCGCACCCGACAAAAAATCCTGATCAACGTCCGTGTGTGTGCTTACGGTGGAACACTAAAATCCCACCAAACAGCAATTACCAATATGGAATTCGATAGGTGATGGTATTCATTGTAATTAAAGATTCATCGAGTTTATTGAATAATGCAACAAACAATCGTAGTGGTGAAAACTTAGTGGTTCAGTGTAATACTAAAAACGTATAAAATCAAAAGAAAGACGAGTGTCGACAACGCGTGAACCGTATTGTCATTGACGGCAACGAAAAGGCACTGACGAAGAGCGGCGTAACAATCAACCTGAAGACCCGAAATATTCCCTTCTCATTAAATGTTTACTTCCAAAAGATCAAGTTAATACTATTACTGCGGTGGGATATGCAAAGTCAAGGTGGTGGGACTACTAAAATAATGAAGCATTAGACGACAAATTAAAACTAACGAAAAAGTACTAGTAGATCAGCCACATCAAAAGACACCTCAAAACCGCATGGCAAACGCGTCGCCTGCCATAAAATTATCAGACGACGTGACGGCTTAATTCACTCGTTGCTTTTTACTCGACTACTAACGAAGACAACTCCGATTCGCAATTCAATTATCGCCGTCATATATTATTATTAGATGCTCAAAATTGTCACCGTGTACACACAACGCTGTTTAACGGGTACGAAAACGCATTCCGACACATCGGAAAGAAGCAGCAGACGGTGGACGTAACAAACACAACGCGTGTACTTCAAATGTCTACGTATAAATATCATTGGCCAACTGTAAAGTTTGACGCAATGCACTTGTAACCCTTGTAGTCGAAAAATCCATAGTTCGAAATAGAATAATTATGTATACCGAAACAAGGTTGAACTTTGTGTTCCTAAAAATGTCAATGAAAAAAATATGTATAACCGTGTGTTTTTTTAAATTTTGTACAGCCAAATCTCTAATTTAACGAATTTAATGGTTCTTTGTAAAAAAAAAAAAAAAAAAATCGTTCAATAACAATTTCGTTAAAATAAATACAAATTTTTCACTTAAAAAAATCATTTTTACCAATCAAAAAATATACGAATAACTATATTTAATCTTATAATAATATATATATATATAATAATAATAATAGTAATATTTTACATGAATAGATAGTAAACAATAGTATGCTAATATATAGGTAGTAGTGATGGGAATTATTCGAATATTCTAACATTGTAATATCAGTATTCGATGCTACAATTAAATACGTAACGAAAATTATTCGTTTAAGTTTTTGCGCAACACAAAACGTTTAATAATAATATTATATGGCTTATGGTGCATAAAGGCCTGCGAGAAGTAGATTCGAAGCCAGCGATATTTACTATTTGACAGGGTAATTAAAATACAAAAATAAAAATTGTGATAAATACTAAAATATCATAATTAAATTATTAATAATACAGTATAAACTATAAATCACTATAGCGAGCATCGCTTAGAACGAGATACTGCTTACAACAAACAAAACGTTAGGTCCCGGCACGGCACATATGATTGTATGTTAAAATATACGTCTACAACGAGTATGGTTATTACGAGTTATCGACTATAACGATTAAAATAAAGCTAACTACGAACAGGTACCTACAAGATAAGATCTATTTTCGTATTTAGGTCGATTAATCATTGACATACATTATCTTTAGTTGTGTAGATATGGATTAATTATTTATAATAAATAGTATAAAAAGCTTGTCATGGAAAAACAGATAAAACAAATTAGGTATTGTAGCATTGAATACTGATATTCGAATAAGTCTATTATTCGAATATACATTACATTATTGGTAGGTACACGGTAATATTTATATTATGTGTGTGTACCGTATATATGTTTTCATTCTTTATTTATTTATTCTTACTAATCAACTGAATACATATTCTCAATTATTTATAGAATTTAAAATGTAACTGTAGATTTTGGTATGCAATGAAATTCAGGACGAATAGTGTCGAAGTAACTTAATATTCCCAGAACTTTATTTTATTTTACTTTTAAAAGCTCCGAAAAACAAATGTTATATAATTATGAAATAATAATAATATACAATTATTATATATAATCATTTGCGAAGAAAATGTCTTTCAATAAGGTTTCGACTATATTAATTTATAACAATAAGTACGACGGACAGACTTACAATATGAAAACGTGAAAAGAATAATGTGTATCAATGCTATATAAAAAAAAATACTAGAATATTAAAAAGCCAATTATCAAACATACAATTTGATGATTTAAAAAATAAATTTATAAATTAAAAACGAAAATTGTAGAAATAGTCGCCATTCATCTTTAGACAAAAATTCTGAATTGAATTTTCAAACATATTTTTTTCTTTACATATGCCTTCGTTTCTCAAATATTTACGTATTATGCAAACTAGACGTGCGTGCTGCAACACGTTCGGTGGGATTTCGTCGTTTCATGTTTGTTTTAACTCCTAGAACTTTTCATCGTTTTTTTTATATTTTTTTTTTATTCATTTCACACTAACGATGAAAAAAGAAAAAAAATTTCAAAATTAAAAAATAAAAACGGAATTATTTTAGTTCTTCATTGATTTTTATTTTGATTGCCAGTAATAATTCCACGAAAAAAAGGTTGGCCATAAACGAGAATATTTGATATATCGGTCAACAGCACTCAGTGGTTGGAAACTAATTTTTAGGAATAGCCAGAAGTATTACTCCTAAAAATGATTAAATTATGTTTTTCGTTGTTATTAATTTTGATGGGTGTATTGAGGGAAAATTAAAATATGAAGTCGATAAGTTGAGTATAAAATACTAAATATAGAGCTGTTTGATTAGAAACTATGATTATTTGATCGTTAATTTTCAATTAATACGTTATAAACAAAAATAAAAATTGTATTTTATAAAAAATAATGAATTAAAAACTGACGTTTTTCAAATTCACACTTATTGCTCTGAATAGATCCCCGATAAGAAAAATCTATTTATATTTATGTACCTAGTAAACAAAATTTGATTCGAATACTTTATATAAGTTTTTTCTTTTTAATTTTTAAAAAGTATGACTAAAAATCGGGCCATGCAGGCAGTTTTCCGTTGTTACTTCGTGTACGAGCAGACACAAACAGATGATTTGAGGAGGGTTTTAATATTTTCAAGGGTTATTATGACCACAACATTATTGACAAACGACAAATAACATCGGGAAATTTGATTGGTTTGATTACCACCTATTTTAATATATTTTACGCGGACGAAAACTATACCGATCGTTGAATGTAGATACGAAAGCGTGTGTACGCATTTTCTCACGATTTCGGGGAAGATGGGGGAGGGTTGAAACTCTAACCGTTCTCCATTGTGTACTCGTCCACGTGTACATATGTACAGGTATGCTCTTTTGTGTGTTGCGTGCAGCAGTTTTAAGTGTATTTGATGAGTGTTAAGTATAATGTATGTGAATGCGCTTGTGTGTATGTATATATATATATAAGTAAAAAAACCATTTAAAGATAACGCAGAAACATCGGCTCGTTTCAGTGCATGGGTCGAAGAGACATTAAAACCGTCTCGTACGTACCCGTTAAAATCATAATTTATTGCGCTACGTCAAAATAAAATATTAAATATGACACCGAGGAGCGTCCGTGTTACCCGCTCAGGACGCGCGTCGTGTCCGCACTGCGGCCGACGATCACTGCTTTGCACGTTTGTAAAAACTGTTCCTTGCAGTGTGCGGTACGACATACTTTGTGTAGTACGAAATTAAAAAGTACGTTATGGGTTCTATTCTCTATATTATGATATTTGTTTTTAATTTTACAAATATTTTAACTGTGTTACTCATTATTGTTAACGTTCAATAGGAGAGTATGACAAAATCCGTAAGTGTGAAGTACGAAAAATTAAATATTTTAGCCTCTGGTTCCTCGGTAACGCGTCGCACGACCATAATTGGCGACAATACTATTTTCATTCGACCGCGCCACGTGTGGGTGTGTGCACTGATGTAATGACATCGAAAGTCGTTTGCGCGGGGAATCCGATCGACACCGGTTACGTGTACACAACAAATGATATTACGACAAACGGCTCTCCGAACGTGCGTATTATTAATATAAGATCACTGTAAGTCCGCCGCCGTCCGTTTACGTGACAACTGACGTTACGAGACTCGACTTTCGCACGTTTGATGCATTACGTTCGTGTCAATACGATAAATCAAATTGCTACTCAGCGAGCAACGATCGAGAAAAATATAAAGATTTACAAGGTGTGATCGAAACCTCGAAACCTTCTGTTTGTTTGTTTGTTTGTTTTATGTTCGCGTAAGACGTGCGTATTGTAATGATGAATGTATTACGTCATATTGTAGATTTGTATGTATGCTTTCTATGGTTATGGCTAAGAAATCGAAAACGAAAGGTCAAATGAAATTAAAAGTTGGAAAAATGTATTAAAATAAACTATGGTTTTGAAACCGTATCCAAAACGTCTAATTTGTATAAAAACATTTATGCCTTGACTCATTATCAGTTTAAAATAGAACCTTAAAAAAGCATAAACGAAGATGATTTGACCAAATTTGTGTGTGTCCGTTTAGTTTTGATCATCTAGTCACTATGTAGTTTTAATACTACAAATGTAAAGACAATGATAAATCATTACATTTGAAAAACGATTTTATACGTTGCTCGGTTTATTGTAGTGTTAATGGGATACTTTGAACGTTTTAAGTGGTCGTAAAAATAATTTATGAGTGTAGATTGAATATTATATTGAATTTAGTAATGAATATGGTACGAGTAAAAAAAGTACCTATGTGTCTTGTATTAAAATGTTACAAGTTTACACGAAGAATTTCAAAATTTATTACAAAAAATTAAAAACATATTTTTATAAAATTTAATTTATTTCACTTTATTTCCCAGCAACTAATGCATCAACTGTAACAGATCATATAATAATGTATCATATTTAAATGGAGTTTATATAGAATGTGATTGACATGAAACAAATGTTTTATATTATTTTATATTAGCAATTTTTATTATGAATTACATGTTTTTTTCGTCGAGAAATTAACGAATTGATTACGTCGTGTTGTGTCCGATTGTTGAATGGACGTCATTGGATGCGTTTAGTTTCCGTCGTCATGAAGTTAGCCCCCCCCACTTTGAATGATTCACTTCAGACCATCGCCAATATTTAGCAAATTAATTGCAAATAATTGCAAATTCACTTTTAAAATTTGCAAATCAAAATTGTGATTTTGGCGAATTATTTTGCAAATTTTGTCTGCCCCCTTCCCCTACTTTGTCCGATCAACTTCAAAATATCATCATACAATAATTGTAATTATTAAAAATTGAGTTTTCATAGTTGGAAACCTATTTTATGTTTTTATGAATTTATGCAGATAACATTTTCGTACTCATTACTTGTATACATTTCATATTTTTCATAGCTAGAGTCTGAAATTAAAATATTGGGTTCAAATCAAACTTATATCATTGTCCAAATTATATATTGTATATTATTTGAAAATAATTTATTAATCTTAAAGTTTAGATTGTCATTTACAAATTGTTTGTAATCGAAAATATTATTTCTATTATTTCTAATATCTAATTGCTATTAAAAAAATAAAATAGTAACGTGGGTCAGATCTTTAGTTAGATCTGCTTTACTATCTAATCTATTTATAAATACTGATTAATTACCTTAATACTATTATTTATCAAATATTAAATAAAAGCCTATCTACTCCACATTTTAAATTTGTTTATGCATATAATATTGTTGCATATTTTGTAATTTTATTACGCATTATATTTGCATCATAGGATTTAAATAATTTTTAGTTGTATATAATTCTGGCCCATAATAATATAATCATGGCTCATTGACGTATGGTTCATCAATGTATTGTGCAACGTGCCGGCGTCGCCTTGTCGATCAGCAGATAGGTGTTGGTCGTTTCCTAGACCATCATGCTTTATCGGATCGTCTTTAACAATAGATGCTATTTTTATCACTACAACATTGAAAATTATTTCAATTCAATTGTTATGCAATTGTTTAACGTCGATAACTGGAGTTTCCAGTTTATTTATATTAATTCGTTATATTGCTTAAAATGATAATTGTGAACTATACTTAATTCTACACAATACATAGCATTAATAATTCTGTATTTATTTTTACATAATTTTACATCAGGCTATTTTTAATTATTGTACATTTTTATTTCATATCATTCAAAATATTTTCATTTATTATTTTCTCTCTAAAGGAACATGACTTGGTCTATTTGACTATTTGATTGTTAAATGTTTAAATTTGTTAAATTTGTTTAAATATCATTATACCACTGCAGATTAATTTTAAAAATGGAAATCGTAAAACTAAGTGGAATACTGCAATTTGGTATTGATAATAATTGATAAATCTTTTAGTTTATTGTTATCGTCATTATTCGTCCGTTATCACTTTGTAATATAGTGGGTGCCCCAAAAAGGTTAAATATATCCAATAAAACATTAACAACTGCTTCGGCAGTTTTGTAAGTAATTTAACATAATTCTAGTTAAATGCATAAATTGTATTTTTATTTATCATTATTATTAAATAGTTTTATTACTCTTATAGATACATTATTTCAATTAATTATTTTTAAAAAACCTTTTTGATCATTATAATTTAATTTTTATGAAAATAATTAATATAAATTTTAACAATATATAATACAAATACAATTTTACCTACACTATAATTTTGATTTGCAATTCATTTGCTAAATATTGACGTCGGTTTAGAATATATCGGTCAAAGTAGGGCTGACAAAATTTGCAAAATAATTCGCCAAAATTACAATTTTGATTTGCAAATTTTAAAAGTGAATTTGCAATTATTTGCAATTAATTTGCTAAATATTGGCGGTGGTCTGAAGAGAATCGGTCAAAGTGGGGGGGGGGGCTAACTTCATGACCATTTAGTTTCCTCTATTCATTATTTTTTACTCTTCGTATCTCTCGACAGTTCGGTAAAATACGTGCTAGAAGGGCGTTTGCAAAATGCACGAAAGGGCAAATTCGCATCGGATAACAAGAGTATCAAATGCGAGAAAGGTGCGAATGCCCTAATCGCGAGGAAGGTTTTTAAATCTAATAACATGGTGTTTATTCCCCATGAGTTCTATGTGTTAACAAACAGGGATATTATTATTCAATGTAATATGTCGTTTGATCTTTCTTCCAAGACGAGTTTGTTATCGACCGAGCTGGTGTAAACTATTCTGTTATGTGCATAATAACACAATGGTATATTGTGGTTTGTTGTACCTCGGGTGAGTGTAATGTTTCTTGTTCTACTACGTAGGTAACCAACCAACCAACCAATAATCCACAATTTTCGTGGTTTCCTGTTTTGACGTGTTTGCTGCATGCATTTGATTGTGTGACGACGTTTCAAAGATAATTTATTCAAATAGGTTTTGGTAATGAAGTTCGTTTGTTTGGTGTTTCTTGAAGTCGCTTAATTGAGACTTCTACAGCAACAAACTTTGTTTCCCTGAATGGAGTAATATATATACATATATATATACTCATATATGATTATGTATTTATGGATAGAGAAAAAATTGTAATAGTTGGTTATTCTTCGGTTAGCATTGTAGGGATATGTTTTATAGTCGTTAAGTTGGTTTATTTAGTTGTACTTTGTATGAATTGAACTTTTTTTAACCAAGACTTGATATATTATCATAATTTCAGATTTATAAAGTATAAGTAGTTTAATTTTTATTTGGTCAGATGTTTGTCAACTTTTAACAATCTTCATATAATATTTTTACATTTTAGAAAAAAAATTAAACTCAGTACTCTTGCTGTAGTCGAGCAAACGGTTAATTTTAATTACGCAATATACTGTTTACAGATTAGTGTCGTGGCAGTAGATTTTGTTGTCAACCAAGAATATAGTAATTGAATCTTGGTAGGCGTTTCTACCATATCAATAATGCCATTGATGGAAGTTGAAAAGACAGAGACACCTCAGAGGGTTTGAGAAAATTCCATTTTCTATTGTAGATTTATTTTAGAGAACACCGTTGACTTCATAAAAGGTTCTTTGGTGTAAAATACTTGTAAGGTTTTATATATAAGTTTACATGTCTTTATTTAAAAACTGTTTTTATAGTTAGTAAGTACACCATGGTATTTGAAAATTATTTGTATATAATTATAAAAAGACTTTGCAAAGTAAAATAATCGTATGATGTTTGAAACCTAACTGTCTACAAAATCATAATTGTATATTCTTTTGTAATTTATATCATTAGTCTACATTTTTTATTCTGAAATGTTATTACATTTTAGCAATAATTATTATATCGTTTTTAAATGAAATTAACATTTTATTCATAAAATACATATAATGTCATAGTATAATTTTGATTAAGACAGAAGTCAATAAAAAATATATCTTGATTCAACGTTTAACTTAACTAGAAAAGGAAAATAAGTAATAAATAATAACCAAGGTCGGTATTGCTATTTTAAATACTTACTATGTTGTTTGACACGTATTAAAATACTGTAAAATGTAAAAATAATAATATTATTATTTTTAAATATAAATTAATAATTATTTACAGTAAAGTGTGCAAATATAGGTAAATATAGCTTTAGGCCAAAGATATAGATATAGATGTATTAAGCTGAGCCATTTTTTTTATTTTTACGGTTTTGGAAACAATAATTGTGTATGTTCTAAACCTTACAACCTTTTTTACTTAATATGTATTCATGTACATTTGTAACTATAATTAAAATAACTGATTTACCATATTATTTTTGATAAAAGAGAAATTTATAAAGAAAATATCTCACAAGCCGGATAAATAAAGTGTAATTAGATATATTCAGAATAGAATTTGAATTGTTTAATATCGACTACATTTTTATTTAGTATAATTATTTTTTGACTTTTATTTATTAGGTAAAAGTGAAAATAATAAATTTTATATTTATAAACAATTTCTTATTTATTTATAGTTTTTAATTTTTCTCTTTTTCGTAATTTACAAGAACTCCGTAAATACTAAAATGTAATAATAACTCTATTAATTATACATCAACCTTTATTTTCAACACGAAAATGTTTAAAGGAGATTTTAATAATCGTTTTAAATTGTTAATAAATTAATTATATAATGTTTTATTTTCGATCTAATATATATAAAAAAAAATCACTCTATCTATAATAATAATTTAATTTTCATGAGTAATTGAAAGCATTGTTTTACTGAATTTTTTAGTGTTTACTTCTTAGTGTTATACTCGAAAATATATATAAAAAAATATGGTTTATATTATTTACGTTGTTCTTTTGATTCTTGAAAATTGAGCATTTAAGTAGAAATTTACAAAAACGAAAATGATTATAAAAAAATAAAATTGATTTTCTTTTGTATAAATAAATAAGTAATTTAATATTTTTAACCATCTACGGAGTATTTATTTTTACAAACAAGTATGCAATAATATACAACTTGATTCGGTATTTTAATCAAATATTGGAAATTAAAACTATAGCAAATATAAACCAAATAGATTCAAAGTTACACAATTTGTTATTAGCAATAGCATTATAAAACATAAGGCAGAACTCAATTTAATCTTTCGGTCTTTATTTTTGTAATACATTCAATGTCTATATTACAATATAATTTTTAGGATTTATATTTCTCACGATAAGTTCAATTATAATTGATATAAGTATTATTGATTAGAATATTTGTAATATTTTCGCATCATTCAAGACTATGGATGCATATAAGACACAAACTGTAATGAAAATCAATTATAAATTATATAAGATATTTCAAACTTACAAATATATAAGTATCAACCTTTTAAATATACAAATCTCCTGCAAAGTAAAATTTTTTGTTTAAACTACTTTTCTGTACATGTAAATATTTCTTGGAGCTGTACCTACACAAAAAAATTGAAAATATTAATAAATATACACTACGCCAAAGTTACTCTAAAAACAAAATATATTTGTATAAGATACCCATTATATCATATGCTTGTGTGTATCATTTATACGACTAATATCTTAATTTCAGAAACCACCCTGCTTAGTGTTCGATTTATAAAAAAAATATTATTTGAGTTATTTAAATTAAGTATAACATAAGCGATAAATTTAGTTTATGATGAATTAGCAAATATATATATATATATATGGTCCATAGTTCATAATAGTTCATAATTGATTTAGAACGTTAAGTAATTTATTGAAATTTTGTTTTACATTGAATAATTAACTTTGCACAACGAATTTAAAATCAATTTTAGTTTATTAGCTACACATAACCTAACCAATGCTTACAAATCAACATGCTTTGAAGTGATTCCAGTTATCTGTTCCAATTGTTCAACCCTATTATCGAATCCAATTCTTTTCTCCCGACCTCTCCTCAAAAAAATGTGAACATTCTCTACGGGGTTGTTTTTGGCTATTTTCGTTTATTGTTGATAAAATTGTTTTTTTTTTTTTTTTCACTTATTGAATGGTCTGCAAAATAGGTTTTCTTTTTCGATCATCCACCTGAATAAGATACAATATTGTAAAGTAAATAAAAAAATAATTTAATGGATTTCTTTATCATAACATTTTATTTTTTATAAAACAAAAATTATATTTCCAATGCATTTTTTTCTTTACTATATTTTCTTTACCCTATCTATTTCAGTGTTCTTGGACTGTCTTTAACAAATTCAGTGACATGTAAATGGGATACTCGAATCGCATTAATGTAGGTGTATTGCTTAGTCACAAAAAGAGACAAGTTTCCAAGATTACTGTTAAGTGTTTTAATTACGACTATTACGAGGACTTTAGTGCTCAAGATAAAAGAGTAGGTAAATATACATTTTAACAATATCATGTGGGTCATTTAAAACATTTTTGGATGAATTATTTTTAAATCGTTGATTACAAATATACCAAGTCGTAAATTATTTAAAAAGTTAGTGTTTAAAACCGAGTGTTTAATTGATTGCTACTTAAAATATAGAATTTAAATTTCTGTGCAATAGCTACCTTTAGATATATATATATACTCCAAGTTAGAGACATTTACGAGTAATAATCAAATTATTCAATTCCAATCGATATCATATGCAGATAAAGTACTGTAAAATATTGTGTATTTTAACATTTTTTATGGCTTATAATTTTATTAAGCCAAAATTATAAAATTTAAATGTTTGGTACATTTTGGTGTTGAAATGATTAGAAGTGTATTTATTATATTAATAATATTGATTGTTATATTGATTGGTTGCATATTTATACTTGTATTCATTATATAAATAAATAATATTATTACAATATTATTTATTTATATAAAGTATATATTAGTTATCTATTGGTGTACATCTGATATACTAATGTGGATGAGACTGAAGATTGACAACAATAATTTCAGCGAAATTATTTAAAGCTAATTAATTCAATTTTGTAAGCATACAATTTTAAATAACTAAGGCCCGGTTTTTCAATCACATTTACTCGTCAGATAACTTGAGTTATCTGACAGATAAGAAAAAATTGATAAATTTCAGTTTTTCAATATCAGGATAGACCTTATTCGATGGATTGTTACGGATAAGTTATCCGTTACTTTTTGTATCAAATAAATCTTATTCGACGGATAATTAACAGCTGATAACATAAAAATGGTTAGTTATCATAATTTTTCATATTATTTTAAATATATATGTGTATATATACACAATTTCAATTTCAATATACATGTATTTATTTGAAGAGGATGATTATGAAACAATTAAATATTTGAACTATTGACGTCGTCTGTACTCTGTACACGAAAGAATAAAACATATGCTGACGTGAGATGACCACGACTTTAGGATGAGATTCAGACTTGGAAAAAATGTTGTTCGTAATTTATTAGTTAACACTTTATTTTTTAATGCGTGACGGTTTTGTAGATTATTTTTCAATAAAAGTTCTTTTTCATAAAATGTGAAATTTGTTTGTTTTTTGGATATGTTTTTTTGAGACATGTTGAATAAAGAAGTGAATATAACTTATATCGAGCGAGAGTCAACACTCAACACGCAACAAAATTAATAATTATTGATTAGTAATTACATACAGTATTACAATAAATAATGTGTCAATATCACCGAACGATTCCTTATCAATTTCATCATTGACCAATCATAATCAAATAAATATGTGTAACTTGTTCCATAATGAACAGTTACTACCTTCTATAAGTATAATTTTACTGCCGAAAACTTTATCTGTCAGATAGCTATCTGAAGAATAAAATTACATTGAAAAACCGGAATCATTTTATTTGAAAGATTATCCGCCAGATAAATTTATCCGACAGATACGTATCTAGGGAATAATTGGATGAATGAAAAACCGGGCCTAAATGTAATTTTATATATAACATGTACATAAAATGTTCTAGTTAAACTATCGGTGTCCAAAATATAGGTGTAGTTGTTTTACTATTGCAGAGTAAATAATTTTATAGTTATTATTAAAAAAATGTTGTACCATTACTATTTATTTGAGTTAAATATTTTATGGATTTTATTTTTACTTTAGTAGCTATATAAACATATAATTTATATTTAGTTTTCAAACAACTGAAAAAGCAGTTATATAAATAATAAATTATCTTTGTTAAAGCCATATATTACTACTTTCCAAATCAGCAATACAACGGATCATTATTTGACCTTAGACTTAGTTTATCGCACAGGTAAAACAAACTTTTATTAGAAGCAGTACCCTTTGGAGTTGTATCGGAAAATTATTGGGGAAAAATTATATTTTTGGTGCTAAATATTATACGATTGTCAAAATTTCATATTCAATAATATTTCTGAGTTAGGTAGTTTATGACACATAGTTTTATTATATTACACTTATGCTTCTCACAGTGGCGTAGCTAGGATTTTCTGAAAGGGGGTGTTAATTATAATTATTAAATATTATATATAATACGTACAAACTAAAACTTTTATTTTAATTAATTAATATGTATACATAATGTCTGCAATAGAGATGTAATGTATGTTCGAATTCGGATAGCTTTACTATAAATTATTCGAATATTTGACTATTTGAATATCAGTATTCGATGCTACAATACCTATTATTATTATTAAACGTTTTGTGTTGCACGAAAACGTAAACGAATAATTTTCGTCACGAATTGTCGCAATCGCGATAATGTTAACCTGTATATATGTAATTAGTATTGTGCATTATTTTATATTTCATATTGTATTATCGATTTACCTATTTTCCTATAATAATGTAATATATGATACGACTCAAGGGGGGTGTCATATCTACCAAACACCCCCCTTGTATACGCCACTGGCTTCTCAAACTGAAGACCGTAGTTGGAGTTACTGTTACTGGAGAGCCATGAAATATTTATTTAATTTAAACTATTTTCTTTAAGCAACTTTATTTGTTCATTGTTTATTTGTTAATTTATATGTATTTATACATGTTTAAATTTTAATAGTGTTATACAGTCTTCAAAAGATAAAATATATTATAAAACATTAATTTACTATATATTTTAATAATTTATCTGTGAAATATTTTATGTAATTTTAGTATTTAATTAGGTAATGATTTTGATTAAGTGGCCTTAATAGTTTTATATTACATTCAGAGGGCGCCATGACAAATAATTTTAAGAAGCATTGCATTACATAACCTCGAAGTTAAAATTTTTTTCAACAGTTGTAATCTCAGTTTTGATTTATGGATTCACCTTATCCATATTAAAAAACTATTTTTAACTACCATTGAAAGTAGAATTTACACTATACTTGTATATGCTACATTGTTCAATACATCTCTGTTAGTGGAAGCACGACTAGGTTTTAATAGAAACATTGATTTAATAACTTCAAAACCACAAAAAATTATTTTAAACGTGTATTTTCAGAAGTTTGATCCATTTCGACATTGCATTAAGACCACCCCGAGGGAATGATAAACCACTTGCAAATGTGTACCCATTCGTTCAAATGTTATATGAGAACGGACAGCCAAATAAAATTTTATCTTTTACTAACAGAATACCATCGTTCTATCTACATAAAATATAATAAATTTCATCAAAGGAATTTTTTTTTTAAAAAAAATTATTAATTTACTGTATTTATTTTATAAAATAAGAAATAATAAATAAGTTAAATTCACACCGAAGTGTCTTCACCAGTTGGTTCTATTTTCAAGTTTCTTAAGTCACCAAATTATATTAAATATACAATTATCAATCATCTTTATTATACCAATTTTTTATATAATGACTGTATAATTTTCTAAATTAAAAATATAAAATTAAAATAAGTAAAAAATAAATAAATAAGTTAATAATTATATTTCAACGAACCAATTAAGAATTACAGCCTGAGAATAATATACATACATGTATATTTTAAATATAATAAAAATATGAAGTTTAGATTTTCCAATAGCATAAAATAATAATAATAAAAATGAATGTTCAAAAAAGAATGACAAGATTTTATGTAATAAGAATTAATAATATAACATTTTTATTTAATTTTTTTAATTTAAAATAACCAATAAGTAATACATAATTATAATATATAAATCATATTTTGTTGGTTTATCTACCACCTTTAACCAGATCTTGAGTTGGAGGTACAGAGTTATTACGATAACTTAAATTAATTTTACTAATAATATTTAGATTTTATACTTATATAAATATCATATAGTTTATATTATCAACTTAGAAATAAATTTATATATGAGCAAAAAAATAGATAAGAAATATAATATAAGAACAGCATTGATGAGTTATAAATTAGGAATATTATAATATTTATGATCACCTAATAATGATTGACTTATGTACGTACATATTTACATTAGTTTTAGTATTGAATCTTAAATAATTTCTTACATTTATATTTTTAGGGTTGAATATTTTAGGTCTTAAATAATTAATGCATTTTTGGCTAATTTAGTGATTAATTTAGATTGTTGTAATAAATAGACATCACAAAAGGGTTTATAAAAAGTAAATTTTATTTAGAATGGTAATAAAAAGTATTTTAAGTGTATTTAATTATTAAACAACAAAAAAAAAAAAAAGAATGTTATTATTATAGAATAAAACAAGCTAGCCTCACTGAATTTACATACTAAAAAAATATTATATTATATAATTATATATTATATGTATTTATAACTAATAATGATCCATTTAATGAATTTACAGATTTCTGATATTTTTTCTTCATAATATATGGTAAGATATGTTAAAATATAATATTCTATCGAAAATAGAGGAATAACTCCATTATTTTAAATAAGTCGTGAGCTGTTAAGAAAATAAAAAATGTTAGGTCATTTTCAATTTTCCTCTCGGTGTTTCAATTAATGAAATTAATTTAAATTCAATAATAAAACAATAAATGAGATTTTCAAAATAAATGAAATAAAGTCGATATTAATAAAAGAGACTCAATTGTACCGTAGTCCTCCATTTTTTACCATTAATAAAAAAAGAGACCGAAAAAAGAATTAATTATGTTCAGGACAAAAAAATTTCTGTTTATGGAATTTTACACGGAAATTATATATATCAATTGAAGGAAAAAGACAAATTTGCATCGAGAAAATAAGAACAAAAAGTATTGGATGTTTTATTTAATTTTAAAACAAACTTTAGGTATAAATAACTTTTTTAATTTAAATGAAATACTTTTACTATCATATAATAATGGTGAAAAAGTTTTTACCATTATTAATAAAATTTTGCACGCAAATTAAAAATTAATCGATGTATTATTTTAGATATAATATTCCTATTTTCACTTAAGAGGAAAAAATCATAGAAAAACGACAAACCAAAGTTAACAAGTTTATACTTATTGTATTTTAATTATTATTTATTACCATTATTATTTTTCATGATTATAGATTAGATTATGGATATTTATAAAATAATTTTAGCATGAAAATTTGATGCAACTACCATGAAAAGTAACCTTAAACGGTTTGAGGAATCCAATAGCGCCAATAAAAATGTCTTTTTTCAGCGCAAACAATATTAACTTAATTTAAATTTAACTTAATCATGTCACGACTTTTATTTACATTTGCTTTGATGATACTTTTTCTAAACTTGAGGATTTTATTTTGTTTGAAAGTTTAATTTTGTATAGATATGTAATCTTATTATTATACAAATTTCTATTTCAATGTCTCTCAAGTTGTGTAGGATTGTTTTAGAATATATATCATAGGTTGTGAATTAGGATGGCTTTGGAATTTGAGATTGCATTATTTATAGAATTGAGTTCTGAAGTTAATAATTGTTTACATTTTCGTTCATTCTGTGGACTGTGATTACTTACATGCCAATAGACTTTTGCGTGTAACTTAAGTTAACATATTGAAAATGCTAGAAATATAATTGTACGAGTATAACTATGAGAGTTCTAAATAGTAGTTTTGATTTGAATACAATTAGTTATGCTATTATTAGTTAAGTTGAATAGTTTATACAGAAGTATTTTGTTATTTTTATTTTATAATGTTTTATGGATTAACCATTAATACATTTTATTAAGGACTGAATTCAAGTAGTTTTTTTTTTGACGACTCCAATTGAGTTGCATTATTTGAAATCTAAGGCTTATAGGTGTTTAAGAGAATGTCGGAAAAACATTTATTATTTTAAAAAATAAAAACTTACAGGCACATAATTAGTAGATCGGAGGCCTGTGTCAAATCCAGATACTTGATATCCTGAGCAAACTTATTAAAACTATCGCCTGCAACATATATTTTTCAATATCAGTTGCTTAATTTTTTTCTTAATTGCTTTTCTTACCCCTGACTACGAGTCTGAAAACATTAAATGAACATAATCTAATTATATTTTATGTATTATTTTCTTAGTTTTCTTATGTTTATCTTATCTAATCCAGTGAAGCCGAAAATATTCTCAAGTACACTCTATGGAAAACGGACTTTTATTATTTAATTTGGTCTCCGGATTCAAGATTGTGCACGTTAAAAGTCACTCGCTAACGTCGAGATTTTAACTTTCCATTATTACGATGGTTTCATATTTATATGTAAAATGCTCAAATAATTAAAATAGTCTCATAGAGATCGGGATACCATGGTGAAATCAGACAAGTGAACCATAAGTGAACGGGATTCGATAACATTGTGAAATATAATGTACGAAAGAATGTTTATCGTGTTGAATACAGTCGTATTATATAAAATGTGTTATGGCATTAGATGACGAAAATAATTTCTTATCAAAACGTCCGTTTGTGTATCTTGACACAAGCTATTGAATGGTGGTTATACAGTACAGTCGGACGGGAAACGAGGTACTCCGGCTTGTGTCATGGTAAGTATAATAACGCGAAGAACAAAAGGTTGTGAAACTGGAATCTGGGCTTAGATGGAAACCGCGTTGCATGCCGAAGATCATATGCAATGCTCAGGTGATAAAATATTTATACTTACCGGAGGGAAAATACCAGCGCATATTATTTAAATTTAAATATATACATGATTGATGTGTGTACTTTAACTCATTCTTGGTAATCGTTTAATTCGAGTAAATAGTTATGTTTCGATTTGTTTGATTGCACATGTTCAGGCGTGATGGGTAAAGTTGATAGTTGTGTAAACGGTAAGCAAAAATGGAATGAAAAATATTTGTACAAGCGGGATTATATTATGGCTTGAAATCCGGCGCGCCGTTAGTGTGCCGACAAGCGGAGATGATACAAGAATCGCAAATAGAATACACGACAACAGGAACGCTGAGAATGTTCGATGGTTCGAAAAACTCGTGTTATATATTTTAAAATTTAATAATATGAGTGACATAATACAGCGGGGGTTAAGTAAGATACAAAAGTACGCTGAAACACGATTAATGATGGCCAATTCAGGTGAATTCATTCATCGACCTTTTTTGTTGAACCAAACTCGAAATAAAAGCTACGAAAAATTGGTATTGGCATTGATGTGTAGTTGTTCTCTTTATGTGTTTGTTCTCTGTCTAGAAAGCAAAATAACCGATGACCGGATTCGATCCGGTCACTACGCGTTTATCTATGTAATTCCATTCGGCCACGACCTGGAATTGTAATTTAATATTTAGATATTTAATATATGATATTTAATATTCGATATTTTCAAATTTTCAGCGAGATTATTTTTTATAGACGCTTGATTATTTTGCATTTGTTCGATACTAATTAAATATGGTATATTATTTAGGTATGTTTTTAAGGTTATACACTCAGTGTATGAATATTTTTACGAAAACATGCATCATCATAGAATTTTTTATGTACACTCATGTTTTTATTGAAAGTTAATTACAAAAATTTATTAAGTCAAGTTAGGATTTTTGAGTTGAACAAAGCAATAAAGTTTTACTATGGAGTATTTATTTAATTATATCAATGTTTATTTGGTATGTCTACAAGGTATTATTTTGAAAAATATAATTCATTAAAAGTTTTATTTTTCATTGGAAATTTAACACAATATGGAATTTATTTATAGTTTCTTAGAAGGTTATAAATAATGAAGATAAATGTAAGACTTAACGGGAAAACCCGTTTTGAAAAAAAATCTTGTACTTAAATACTAGGGCGGAACTCTTTTCGCCCAAAAATGAAAAAACAGTTTCCTCTTTTCGCCCAAAAATAATTGTATTACTTTCGCCCATAGTTTCACGTTTTACATTTTGGAAACCACTTTCTCAAAATTAATAATTTTTAAAAATCTTAAATTACGTTTTTGATTGTTATTAATATAGTCAGTCGAGAAAAGTGTATAAAGGTGCCGACTCTTCTATCGAAATATATAGTTTAAAACACTATAATAAACGTTATAATTACTTAAAAATCATAATTAATATGAATATTTGTATTATTTTACAACAACAAAACAAACTATTTATTTAAGTAGTAACCTGATCAAATTACTTATTAGTTATTTTACATCGATAACACTATTTTAAATACTTATTTTTAACACTTATTAAATTATTATTAATAATTATATATTTTTTCTATTTTTTTTATTTGATTATTATATGATTTTTTTTAAAAATTATTAATTTTGAGACAGTGGTTTCCAAAATGTAAAACGTGAAATCATGGGCGAAAAGAATACAATTATTTTTGGGCGAAAAGAGGAAACTGTTTTTTCATTTTTGGTCGAAAAGTGGACGTGGGCAAAAAGAGGAAGGTCATTTTTGGGCGAAAGGAGTACCGCCAAATGTATACATTGTATATATATATTGTATTGTATTGTATATATATATTGTATGTATATATTGTATATATATGTATACATTTTTTGAAACTAAAACCCCATCAGAAACAAATTACGAGATTTACCAATTGGTTTTCTTTTAAAATGTTTTATTGATATAAAGTCAAAATTGAGTACTTGATGTGGTATTAATAATATAAAATAACTAATAAATAACAGGCGCATAATAAACCATATCCATAAGATAGATATGTATGATTATAACCGAAAATTACCATGTATAATTTTACATATAGTTTGTGAAAAAAAGTATACATTAATAAAATCAAACACGTATCAAGAGAAATATATTTAAAAGCAATATTCTAACTTTAATTTGTTTATTTCGAAGGAGAAATAGAATAAATGTTGAATGATTCTGTAACTAATATAATAATCTAAACTATTCACTTTTAATAATTACGTATAGAATGTATAAAAATAAAAACACTAAAAACCATGATAGTGTATACATTCATTTTTAAGAAGGACATCTTGAGCAAAAGCAACCAATTTGTCAAAGTTTATGTAAAAATTTATTACCATTCACCTTTACGGAATGAACAATATTAATAATAGAATTCATGTAAAAAAGGTTTTGCTGACAAGGGTTTAACAAATTGAAAAACAAATAAGTTAGAAATATTTCAATAGTGTATAAAATGCCATTAATTATTTTTTTTATAAACTGGCTTCTGGATAAAAAATTAGTGTTGTCGTGTTCGTGCATAAAAAAAAAATTGAAAAAATGCATTCAAATAATTTTTATTTTCAATTTAACTATGCAATAATATTAAATATTGAATTTAAATAGGTCCATAGGTATATTTTATATATAAGTTATTATGTGTGTAAATTTGTTAGTTTATTTAACTTAATTTTCAAACAGGGTCCGTGATGGAGCTTATGAAATACTGTTTCAAATTAAAATAAACAGGTATTTAAAAATGTTTTATTTTATGAAATATAATAAAATAGCTTGAATTGCATTGGTACTTACGTAGTTTGGAAAAAATATCTAAAATTAAACGAAAAATATTTGATATTAAAATCACAACTCAAAAAACAATGCAATATTATACAACTGAGAATCAAGTTTTGAGTACTTTTTCATATCATTCATTAAAGTATCTATTATATTATCGTATGACAGAAATTTAAATGTTGTATCAATGACAGATCATTGAATACAAAAGAAGATTTAGACAGAAGTTTGATATATTTAGAGTGTTAGTTATTTTTTAGAGTCGAAATTACCATAAAATAAATTTCACACTACCTAAATCTTGAAATTATTGAATTATAATAAGGATTCTTGTGTATATGATTAACTAAAATATGTATATTATATTTTTAGTAAAATTTAAGTTTTAATTTGATTAGAATGAGAGTTTTAATACCATTTATGTAATTAATCATTGTTTTTTTAATTTTTTTATTTTAAATTAATATTATAAAAGTTAAATTGATGTTGTCATTTTAACTTGCTGATAATTGTAATGCACTAGTAGTTTGTCAATGATAAATATAAGCTCTATGTGTAAATTGAGAAACGTTATCCAAAACTTAGTATAAGTTAATAACTAATTGAGAAATATACATATAACGTAAATATAAAGTTATGGTTAACAATTGAAAACTCCAGTTGTGTTATGGAGGACCTCGTTTAAGTTCACGCGTCGGATAATTAATAAAATGATGTTCCTTTTAATTTGGACTGTTGTAATTTAAATTTGATCAATAATATTTTTATGTGATTTTCGTTAGTGAGAATTTGAGAATTAGTGTGAAATTCCGTATTTCTGATCAACCATAGAACATTTGATACTTTTCTTACAATTTTATATCGAAATATTTTTATTTTTTTCAAAGTGTATATTTGAGGCCACTCCACATACTGGTCATGCATAAAGTAAGGGGAGACGTAGAAGCTGTTTATATAGTAATAATGCACATTTCCTACCTAAATTATTATGTCGATTTAGAAGTGGATATAACATCTTAAGTTTTCTTGCTTCGTGAGAGTTCTAGAAAAGTTTTTGGTCTGGAATAACACCAAGGTATTTGATTTTTAGCTACAAGTTAATACTTGTCCCACTTATATAAAAATGAGTATAATTTGGTGGACGTCAGAGTGTGAATATTACTGCACAGCTTTTTGATGGATTAATGATAAAATATAGTATGCCATTTTTTTTAACCTAGCTATGTATTTTATCAAGGTGTGTTTGTTAATCTTTATATTTCCTAGTTTCTTTGAGGTTGAGTAGATAACACTGTCATCGGCGTATAATGCATAATTAGAGTTTTTATTAGATGAGAGATTAGATAGAAGTATATTAAATAGTAGTGGTGCTAATTTTGAGCCCTGTGGTAGGTATCCCTACTTGAATTTGATTGAAATCTGAAAATACTTCATTAACACGTCCTATAAGTTATAAAGGATTGTGTTATATGAAATAAGACTAGAGAAATGTTAAGTTTTTTAATTTAAAAATGAGACATTTAATGCCACACTCTGTCAAACACTTTTGTGACATCTAAGAATACAGCACTGGTGTGTAAGTGATTTTTAAATCCTTTATTGAAGTGTTCAGTGAGGCGAAAACATTTTTGTGTTGTTGAGCGATTAGGTTTAAAGCCAAATTGATAGTGGGGAATAGTATATAATGCATAGATGTATTTTGAAAATCAAATATACATTATTTAAAGTTTGGATATAGTTGATAATAGATAAATTGGTCACTAAATTGCCGGATTCTTTTATTTTTCCTGGTTTATTTGTTATCTTAATAACAACTGATTTTTTCCATTTCTTGGAAAAAAGACCACTTTTTAGAAGACAATTTAATATTTCTGCCATAGTATGGCTTTTTATTTGGAAGGCTTTAAGTTATTGTATTTGTAATTTTATTTAGGTTAGGTGATTTTCTTTTTACGGAAGTTCGGTTATAGTTTTTGTACTTAATTTGGGGTAGTGAAAGGTAACATTTTTTGGACTGAATAGTCAGGTTCAGAAACAATACAATTTACCATTAAATTTGTTACAATATCATCAGTAAGATATGGTATAATATTTATTTAATGATTCGGTAAATAAATCACATTTATCTTTATTTGTATGATATAATTTATTCTCATGTTTGAGAAGTGGCATTGTGTTAATTGATTTTTTTTAATAACCAATTTGAACCTAATCATAGTTTATTATCAGCAGGATGAATCGTTATTAAGTATTGTTGATACCAATTTATGTGATGTTCTCTTAGTATTATTTTAACTTTTTTTGTTAAACGGATTAATTTTCTCCGATCATTTGGATTCTGTATTCTTATTTAATTCAATTTAATATCATAAGAATAGTCTGAGTATTAATATTTACAGGAATTGTTTTTCGGAAACAATATTTTTTAATTAAATCTAGTTTGGACGACCAATGGTTAGATTATTATTTTGTATATTTATGGTGAGGTATAAGTATGTGGTTAGAATCTAATTCGAATAAAGACGTTTGCTGAAAATCGAGTAATGGCTGAGGAAAATTACATCAAGTATCTGAGTTTTTATTTACATTATATGGGTAGTGCGTATGTATATTGGGTTCTGAATAAAGTGTGAATGTATTCGATAAATATTTATATAATTTATTTTCATTTGGATTCGTTACTCTAAAGTTCCAACTAATATAGTTAGCATTTAAATCACCGATGATAATATGACTTAAGTGTATAGGTTGAACAGTTTTTCGTATTCAGATGCATGTAATTGATAATTAGAAGATTGAGATGAATTATACACTGTAATGAGAGTTGTATTCTATTGATTAATTCAGATGTTTATCGCTACTGCTTAATATCGAGTTTAATTACGAGTTTAATTGTGGAAATAATACATAATACAGTGTTTAATTTTTGTGTGAAATACTCGTATTTTTGCTAGTAAATCTAAGGTATACCTGTGTATTATTACGATAAATATTATATAAATTAAATGTAATTATATCCGCACTTATTATATGAGTTTTTTTTAATATAAGCAGTGTCATTATGTGCGTTAAGAAATGCTACGAAACAATATCGATTCCTTACAAGTATTGGCCTAACCATTGGCGTTTCAATTCACGATGATGAGACTATATTAGAGTTAGTCGACACTAAGATTACTTAATAGCAAGAGTAAGCAAGGGTAAACTTTCGATGACTTATTTTAGTATTTCAGTGACAAAATTGTCCATGATTAGTATAAGTGAATTAATTAAGTTATTTGTGTTATGTGCATTCAAATTATCGGTTTGTCATTTGCATTATTATCTATTATCTTGGATTTGGTTATAATCTCATACGAAAGTCAGTTATTCGCAAAATCCACCTTTGTTATACTATTTGTATTGTAGGTAGTGTTCTGCGGTATGTCATTAGTATTTCTATTATTATTTTGTGAGTTTGTAAGAAATTGGAATTTTTCGAAAAGTATATATTTTATACTTTAATTTCTCTGTACACTTTGCAACCACGATAATTGGCAGAATGTTGCTCTTCACAGTTAATGCAGATAGAAAGGGAATTTTTTTTCCTTATATATTAGTACACTCAAAATAATGATGATTTTCGATACATTTTTCACATCTTGGTGCGTCTGTAGAAGTTTTTAGTGTGATTATAACGCTGGCAGTTTTTACACTGAGGCACAGTGGATTCCTTTTAACGATTTTCCACTCTGATAATACAGTGTAAAAAGTAGTCAAGAACAAATATATTTTTCGATTTTTTTTTTTTTTTTTGAAGAAGTACTACTACAATTGGAATAGATGTTTTGTATCGGTTTTGTAGTTATGTGACTCATATGAATTGAAAGCTAAATGAATATAGTTTTTCAAAAATATTTTTTTCTGGTGTAGAAACGGGTATATTATAGATATTAAGATTTTTCTCTTCGGGGAGTAAGAAGTTTTGGTACTTAGTATTAATTTCAGTAAAATATTTTGTGATTGTACGATAATCCGTAACTAATGTAAGATTTTATTTAAGAAGTTTGTTTTTAATGGATACCTTGAGATTGTTCACTGTTAAAAGACTTATGTTTTCGAGAAGTTTCAAAAAATCTGTTATAGGTATAATTTATATGTAATGCAGTCATTTTTATTTTACCTCGCTTACGTTAGTCTCATTTTCGTTGGAGAGTTTATCCTTTCACTATCGACTGTTATGTGATATAATTATTTTTAATATTCGACTAGGAATATAATGCTTTACTGCTTGTTCGTTTTTGAGAAGTGCTACAAGCGAATATAGTTAATATGAAATATAGGTGTTTTGGGAGACGCTATGCTCAGTAATTACTTATGTGTTTACTACTATTTAAACCAATTATAAAGTATACTATTACTATAGTATAAAATCTGCCCTGATAAGGGGTTCGCACCGAATTAACTAATTATTGTAAAATTCTATTACAACAAAATGGGAATATAATTTTCCTAGAATTTAGTTTTATATATAATTAATAAAAATGTATACATTAATTTATATTATTTTAATTATTATACTAAAGGGTTCATTATAAATAGGTAGCTGCTACACATATATAAGTACTAACAATATTATTAATATTTCATTTTAAGACATTAGATTCAGTAAATATTCCTTCGTGATATTATTATGATCATTATTATTAAGAATAATAAAAAAAAACTTTTAATTAAAAATTAAAAAATTCAAAGGTCCAATAAATCTTATGAAAGTACATTAGAGAAAAGTTGTTATAAGTTACGTACTGTTATTACGGCTGGCTTATATAATAATATGCAATATATGAATGAATATAAAAAACGATAAAAGAACGAATTACATATTTTTATTTTTTTTTTATTTTTTTTATTTTTTTTTGCTCTGAAGAAGGTTATGAGCTTTAATAATACTTCTTGACTCTTTTATTTGAAAGCATTTATGAAGTTTTCCAAATTTTATCTTATATATTTAGCTTTACACTGCAGTTTGTTAGAACGTAAGACGTCCGTTAAAATGAAATAAAATAGTAAAATATAAAAATAATAATGGTGAAAAAAACATTCTACTTCCAAAATCATAAAATTATTTTTTGTATTGACGACGAAATCTATTAAATAGGCATAATTTGCTTCTAAGGTCCTCGCTGTTTTTATTAATAGTTGGCTTTGTTATTTTATTTCCCCCCACTATCAATCATTTGAAATGAAATATTTATCTGGGGTGAAGAGAAAATTACTAAACTTTTCAGTAGAATATTATTACTGTTATCCTTTAATGTAAATTTAGAATATATATACGTGACCAACTAATTAGACTCTAATGTGTAGTAGCACTTAAAAAAATGTAAGTGTACATTAAATCATCTGGCAACTGAAATGTTTCACGAGTCTTTTTTTTATTATTTTATTATTTTTCGAAATAACGAATACTAACATAATTAAATTTGGTTTTTTTATTCGATGTCAATGAGTAATTATTGCGCTTACACGTACTCGTATATTTATTATTTCAAATCTGGTTTTGAAAGAGTGCATAATGTTATACATCATAGTTTCATACTTACTATATTCTTTGATAATGTTTTCTTATTCTTATTCTTAATTTATTGTTAAAATTAGTAGAGTAAAAATGAATTATAAAAAATTGTCTTGTAATTCCATTGTATGCGTATGTGAAATTATATTAATTATATTGATTAGTTAATAAATTTATTGTTAATTTAATTTTTATTAAATACTAGCTTAATTACCCGGCTTCACACGGAACATTCTTGGCCGTGACATAGGTTTTATTACTTTACACTATTTAAAGCTAATTTGGGTATAACTATTGGTGGTTATAAAATAAATAAAATGAAAGTTCAAATGAATCAGTGTAGTAATTTTGGTGATACCTCTGAATTACCGTATTTGCTGGTTCCAATATTTTTTTAAAATCCCTTCTTATTGCACGTTTTGTATATTGGAGAGACCACCATGTCAAATTTCAAGTTCATATAGTTTTGAGATGTAGCGATGATCAATAAGTGAGTTAACCTGACGTTGTCCGTTGAGAAAATTTTGAGTGTTCAATTCTTTTTGCGTGTTACCGTTGAACCTATACCTTCTTATTTTGGATTATTATTTTTTTTATTTATTCATTTTACTGAGAAAAGTCTGACAGTTTGAGATTCCAAATAAATGCTATTTATTAAAGTGTATGTGGATTATACAATATTTTTTGTTTTTCCTTTTGTGGTGTGTACACAATTTGACACGTGAGTAGGCCACACACAGTTATCCATGTGAGAAGCATGAATTTTCAAAATTCAGTCCATACACTTGTTTTATTTGTCCTTGTAATTTGTAAATGATCATTGAAAAAGCGAGTTGCACTGGAAACTTTAAAGTTTGAATTCCAATGGCTTATCTATTGGAGTCATTGGGATGCGTGGTAATAGTACATGTTCACCTTTAAATTTTCCGTTTAAAATGATGACTTCGATTATGTTGTTATACAGTTTAATAATTTACATAATTAAATTATTAAAATCAACATATTAAACAAATCAAATATTTCCTTGGTAACCAAAAATTGAAAAATATATGCATCCAGTCCAAAACAGTGTCGACCCTTAAATATGCGATTTTCGAAAAAATCCTTTCTTATTGCACGGTGAAAATATGAGAAGAACCTATATTCCAAATTTCAAGTCCGTACGTTGCGTAGTTTCTGAGATACAGCGATCAGTCAGTCAGTGGTATTTGGATTTTATATGTATAAATAAATATTATTATATTGTTTTATTTTAATAAGCATATTATATTTGAACTATCTTGTTATCTGTATCGAATTATTGGTACATAAATAGCTTCGAAAAAGTTTTGGATGAAATTATAAGGAGTGTATGAATTGTTATTCGGTTAAATATGTTAATATTCACAAAATTAAAAGAATATTTAGTAAGATCAGAAAAAAAAGTGACTTGGAAGAAAATGAAAAATTTCCATTAGAAGTTTACATATTTTCCTACTTTTTTTTTTTTATTGTCATATCCAATTTAATCGATACTTACTCATTACTCAACTTAGAATCAGTGAACTAAATATTTTGACTTGGACTATTGTCTTAAACGGATTATGAAAATAAAGATACATTCAACAATTTGCAAAATTCACAGAAGCTTTTATTGTAAACATAAATAAAAATTAAATACACAACATTTCAAAAATATGATTTCTTAAAACTGATAAATGAAAAAACCATAATCAAAATAATGAATAAATTTAGATTAGAAGTTGAAAAATTGATAAATAAATTACTGTAAGAATATAAATGCAAAACTGAAACGCTTATTAATTATTTTTTTTTAAACATAACATTATATCTAGTGTTCATTAAATTGACATTGGTACCTTTAACGACTGATGATATAAGTCATGAATTTGTTCATAAAAAATATTAAAGAGCAGAGTTTATTATTAAAGAAAAATTAAAAAATGAATGCAGTGTACAAAAACTAAGCTAATTCAGTAAAATTTTCAAAAAAGGAATAATTCTGATACTTCTCGAGTGAATTAATCAGCATGTGAATATTTATGAGCAAAAAATAAATGGTAATTTCAATACATTATAATACTTGTGCTTGCTATGACTAGAATTTGATAATAATATAGTATTTGTAGTTAATTTCTATCACTTAATAAAAGATTTATTTTGGAGTATTAAGATATGAATTGCTTTTGTTGAAATGATAGGTTGAAGAAAATAAAATCACAAAATTGATACATTTCACAAAACTATGCGTCAAGCAAGTCGTAAACCAATCTAACAATAGGGTTTTGAACAAAATAAAATAGACAGTAAAGAAAGAAAATCCATTATCACCTAAGTAATGGTTTACAAGAATAGACTTGAATCAAACACCAGAGATTTTGTGGACGATTCTCTAAAATTTAGATGTGAAATGTGGATGACGTTTTTGTAATAATAATAGAAACATAATTCAAAGTGTTGAAACGTTTTTCGCAGAAGCATAGATTGTCGTTTACGCTAATACACTTCAAAATAAAACAAATTACTTGTGGAAAAAAAGTGACAAGTTACATCATATATTAAATATTTATAATAAGTTACATCGATTCAGATGAGTGTATCGAGACATTGAAATTTACAACAAGAAGAAATTTTACCTACATTCAGCAAACAGCGAAAGTTAAGAATATCATATAATATAATGAATCGTTGATATATTTTCGTGCGAATAAAACAACAAAATTTAATATTTATATGTTTTATTATTTGTCTTAATATACTATAACAAGTTATAAGATTTTTCTTAAGTATGATTGATATTTTGTTCAATCTACAATTTTATAATACATTTGAAGGTTTAAATATTAAACAATGTTTAATAATAATAATAATAATAACAAATAAAAAAATTGTTATCATTATTTTTTAAAATAACTACATTTTTTTTCACAGAATTGGTATTTCTATAATTTCTATAGTATACCCGTAGGTTTTTGCAGTTTTCTCAGAAACATAAAGTATAATATATATATGTGTGTGTGTGTGTGTGTGTTTGGTATGTGTTGTTATTAATAACATTTTATATAACATAATATGTGTTCTACCTAAATGATAAATTGTTACAGTGTTTTATTCATTTGACATACTTTAAAAGGACATTGTAAATCATATAAATATATACATATTTTTTTAAACTTCTCTTCAACTTTATCTTAAAAATAAAAAATGAAACATATTTATAATAATACAAAAGCGAAAATAATTTCACTGATATAGCAATGAACAGTGGTTTTAAAATCAGTGCACCTGACAGAAAACTGGAACGAAATGTGACTATATATCTTTATTAATTTTAAATGAATTAAAAACTACTATACATGGGATTTCTGGAATATATGATATTTAGTTTTTAATGTTTAATTTCAAAACTTTTCAGTTTTTAACTTTTTTGAAAATGTATTGTTTTCAAGAGGTGAATATACGAACACAAATTATTATACAAAACATAGAGGTGGAATTTCGTTATTAATGTATTTGTTGCAACCACCGACCAGCTATCCATGAATGTGTGTATGTAAAAACAAATATTATGTTGTGTGCTTACAGAATATTAAAACTGGCAATTCTGCGCGCAAAAATATCAAAAAAATAGAGTAACATATTCTTCAATCTTACGCTTCAAAATAAGGCAGAACACCATATTAACGCAGATAATAGAGATGTTAAGTTAGTGAACTATTTTGACTTGTTTCAGTACCAATTAACAATTCAAAAAATCAATTGATAGCATTGTGTACCGTAAACTGTAATATAGTTCGTAAATTGAATATTATGTCTATATTATTTACCATTAAGTCTATTAAATCTGTAGTTCAAAATTCCACAACAGTTGTTTACAATATTTGCATTAAAATAACTGTTCATGAAAATAATTTTATCAGATATTACCTTAGTGTATAAATAAATAAATATAATACTATAAATAAATAAATATGTATTACTAAATTACTCTTTATACATAAATAGTGTGCTATCGGCATGTTTCTACATTGAAAATCATTTGGTGTAATTATTGATAATAGATATTTCAATTGAATATTTGTAAAATCTACTAGCAGTGATAAAAGAAAAAGTTTATATCGATTGTGAAAACTAGTGAACTTGATAAACAATGTGAAATGAAAAATAGTTCATTTGAACTATTCATTTCGGTGAACTAATGAACTTTTCCTTAAATTGAACTGGACATTCCTTCTTTAACAGATAACATTAAACCAGATGGTGCACTACGGGATAGAACCATATGATTTCCAAATAACAGTGTTTAATTGGTTACTGTACGTTGTAGTAGGTTCAAAAGGATGTAACGTAAATATTGTGGATGCGATTTACAATAATAATGTACACACTCGCTTGGTAGCATGACAAAATAAAAACAAAATATTGTTATCATGGGAAATGCTTGATAACACACAGCATAACTTATGGCCAATTCACTGAAACATTATGAATTTCATTTTTCTTTTTTGATCACATTGATTTAAGAAGTACAAACATTTGTTTACATTTTCACAGTTTTCAAGAGTGTACATCGGATTTCGTCTTTTATATCTGTGATATTACATTACAAAGAAAAACCTCATACATTTGTCATTGTATGAACGACAGGCCAATTAATGAATATTTGTTATACCTACGTCTTGTTGATTTTAAACGGACACCGCAGTACAAAACAATAAATTTTGCGCATAGCCCGAAAATAATCCCGGCTATTACGTTTTTACGTATAAGAGGACACATGAGTTCAGTTCAAAAATACTCGGTACAATTAACTGAAAAGCGTTTGAGAGCTTATTTTAATAAAAGTTTATACTTATTTAGATGCGCATTATTTAAAGTTATTAAAAATAAAATATTCATGTGATCTAATTTATTCTTTTTTTTCAAATTAAAATCAAAACAAGTGAGTTTCGATAATGTTTAATTCGGTTTTGAAAATAATCGCTTTTCAAGTATTATGCGCTATACATTTTAAATACATTTAGTATTGTAGATATATGAGGATATTGTTGGATTAGTTTTATCAAGTACTTCTAGAAAAAAAAACAACGTCAAGAACGTCTCTAAATATAACACGATACACAAAAATACTGAACAACGCATGAATATCTATATTTCCATAAAAAAAAGAAATTCAGACCAAACAAATTCTATTCAATTTCCAATTACAAATGTGAGTATTATGGTTTATACCATTTAATACTATTTTTAATGTTTATGATGCATATGGTTAATATGCAGTAGTCAATGTTAACCATTTGATTATGTCACATACCTATTTTATCTCAACACTATCGGAGTTTAATCAAAATTATATAACCTTTATAATGGATATATAACATAATGTCTCTAAAGAATCACTGTTAGGTATATTATTTATTGGATTGACAATTGTAAATTATAAACCATGTGTGCCTTCATTGATGTGTATAAGATTTTAATAATAAGAAAAAACATAGTGTTCTTGGAATTTCAGGTAATCATTTGTGGCATAATTTGTGTAAGAATTTCTTTACAACGGGATTAAATTAATTAAAAGAAAAAAGAAAAACACTGCGTTATTATTATTACATAAATTCTTTGACAGAAAAAACCATTTTTAATTTATTTTTATTTTTTTTATCATTATTTTTCCTTACAACTTATTAATATTTTCAGTGAGATTTCCTGCAAAAAAAAGTGTGTTTCACACAGTGAATGGAAGGAATTTATCCTCAGTGTGAATAAAGACGCTGAATTAAAGCAACGAATGAATGCCAAATGTCAAAAATTTGTCTATAGACAAATGAAAGTTTTTGGCTATAAAACGTAAGTCGATATACAACAATTGTTCGGCATATGTAATTCCCGTGTATCCTAACACGATGAAAACTATTCATCTAAATTGTTTATCAGTTGTAACATAGGTTTCATAAATTACTTTTCGGAAATCACGTAAGTGACGTATACTTTATATTTTCTTTCTCTATTTTTTTTTTTTTTTTTTTGTGAAACTGCAAACGCGTTATTGAACGGCTCTCGCGATGTAATTTAATTTTTTTAAATGAAGACATACGGTTGGTACGTATTATAGGTAAATGTAAAATGCACACAAAAAAAAAAAGTTATTTATAGTATATACCTACCTAAATAAATATACTTATAAATTACATACCTAAATTCAAACAAGATAACGATAAAATAATATTTTATCCAATGCTATCGTACAATAATATTTTAAGTAAAAAAAAAAAATTGTTTTAGAACGCCGTTTATACTCGTAAAATGACGTTTTGGACAAAGTTGTCAATTGTTTCTTTTTTTAATGCAATTTTCATGTCATACCATACACAAGTGAAGAATTATTTTTAATTATATTTTTCTCTCTTACACCATTAAATTAGTAGACTCATTTTTTAGGTTACTATACTTCGCAATGTACATATCTAGAATACCTTATATGCCCGTTGTGACCACTTTCAGTTACCATGGCTACAAGCACTATTGGTGATTCTATAAAAATATAATTTATACACGTTTTTTCCTCAACAAGAGATTTCCATTGTCTTTGGATTATTTTTGATTACCATGTCATTTAATTAATTTAATTTTCAACCATTATTTTGAACACTTAATATATATCTTTATATACAGTAGTCACTCGATAATTCGAACCTCGATAATTCGAAAAACTCCATAAATCGAACTAAACGCTAAGTCCCATGAGAAAACCTCTATAATTAGAAAAAAATACATGTATTCCGGTCCCCTCGATAATTCGAAATGTCTGTCGGTGAGGCACACTCTACAATTCGAATTTTTTTTTCACGAATCTCTATAATTCGAATTTCACACAATAATATTCCTCATCTTGAAAATATAAAAATTAATTTTTTACCTCCCAACAATACATCAACTTTCCAACCACTAGACCAAGGAATAATAAAAATTTTTAAAATGATGTATCGAAAGGAAATTGTTCGAGAAGTGTTGGCGTGCATGGGTGATGTTCCATGTAAAATTTCTATACTCACTGCTATGAAAATGGTACTCAAAGCATGGGAAAATGTTAGTGCACAAACCATCGTGAATTGCTTCAGAACTTGTGGTTTTATTAAGGATGGACAGAAAATTGGTGAAGGTATTCCTGTTCAAAGTGAGGAGGTTGAAGTTCTGCTTAGCACATGGAACAGACTAGAAGTTCCCGTATCATTTGAAGAATTTGTTCACTTTGACGATAATGTCGCAACTGCTGGTACTTTTACTGACGAGGAAATTATTCAATCCACTTCAGTCAATCAGCACAATTCTGACAATGATGACGAGGAAGAGGAGGCGGAGGTTCCTGTCATATCGTTAAAAGAAGCAAAATTGTTTATGTCAGGATTACGTCAATTTTTTGAACAATCTGAAATGGACGAAAAAAGATGCGATACAATTTTTAATGCTATTATTAAGTTAGACAATGTTATGGACCAGATTGCGACCAACAATTTTTCACAAAAAAAAAAAACAGATTTCTTTAATATGTAATATGTATATAAAATATAATACTATGTATGTGTAATAAATAAATATCAATTAAAAATTTTAAAATGTACATAATTATATTTATGATAAGTTAATGTCAAAATAAACGTTATATATATATATATATGTATATATCGTACAATGTATTTTATTTATTAATTTTTTTCCTTCGATTATTCGAACACTCGGTAAATCGAAAACCTCTATAAATCGAATTTTTAACTCGGTCCCCCGAATTTCGAATTATCGAGTGACTACTGTACTAACTTAATCTATCGTTATTTTTGTATGAAAATATTGACCTCAACATATTGAAATTCATAAGTAACATGATTTTATTTAGTAATTGTATTTTATTGTTGTTTATAATCATGAGTAGAAACTTGAGTGCAAAGGTAAAGGTAATTTTCCGGATTTGTTTAATGTTAAAGACTACAATTTTCGAAAAGTTGCTATTTATCACAAATAATTGAGTCAAAATAAGTATGTAACTACATTTTAATGGAAAACATAGGTGTTCTATGTAAGTATTTAATTAACATAAATTAATAGTATTACATATATATAATTTTTTTAACAGATGAATAATTATAAAAGTTAAAAAAATGTATTGAGATAAAAAAATTGAGCACATTAAGCAAAACCAGATATTTTTAAAATATTATGGCTGCACGGTATTGGAAGAAATTATTTATAGTAATTGATATATCAAACAATCATAATATTTTTAAAACTTAATGTAACTCAGTTTATAATATTATATTAAATTAAAAGCCATACACTGAATTGCACAAAAGAAATTATTTCAAGAATAAGAATTTTTTATTATACTTTATTAAGTAACAGATTATCCTCGAAGAAATTATTATAACACTGAAAATGTTATTTTTACTTGAATATATATATATAAGTATATATATAATAGTTGGATTGCAAGATGATTTAGAAGTTAATCTTGTTAGGGTAACACCGAGAGACATCATAGAACACGGCGGTTGTCTAATTAATATCCTTGTCTGTAATAGGAGTCCAGGCGTTTAATCCCAGTCAAACAGTTCCACCCTCCTCTCAAAAATACATTTAGTTGTGGCAGCATCCGGCGGCTAGAACCCTTATTTGGCTGGAAGTTACGACTGATAATTTTAGAGAAACCGACGCCAAAGAGCATTTCGTAATAGTATTACATGAGTATATATATTATTGTCATAGTATATACCTACATAGCTTTACGCACAGTTAAGGTGCTGACTCTCAAATACGTGTAATCATGTTGGTATACCATAGATTCGCCAGGTTTAAATAATTGAATTTCGACATTGAATGTAAAGACGAGAAATAGATAGTCAAATTAATATTCTAGACACTTCGAACCACGTGAAAACGGACTTTTTGGGTATAATACCAACATTTTATGATAATTTTTTTTAACTGTAAATACTATTATATATAAAATAGAAATAAAATAAGATAAAAATATTTAAACTGACATAAAATAGAGGCGTTAAAAAAGTGTTTTAACAGCAGAATCACTCCACAAGAAAATAAAATAAAAAAATTATAAAATTCTTATAGATATGAGTTAATAATTTATAATTTATTTTCCTCGTAGTGTGATATTCTACCGTAATTAAACAGATATTTTGTATAGTTATAAATACGTTGATCAAGAATAATTAATACATTTATTTAAAATCATGAGGAATAGAAGACGAAGTTTTTGTCATGTGATTAATTTTACTTAATAATTTTACTTTAGAGTTTTGCCTAAATTAGTTGGCAAATGTTTAAAATAAAAAGACAATAAAAACAGTAACACGAATAGTATATAACTAAAGCTTATTGATAATCATAATATTATAGTTTTATCGATGATAATATCAAGAATTGAATGAGTTAAATATTTTTGATGTAGTTTGTATGTCTGAGTGGTTTTTTTAACTTGTTTATCGTGATGTATAATTTAAAATAATCGGAAAAAGAAAATATTCACTTAGTGTATAAATAAATCTGGTTAAATGTCGATAAATCATGGATAAAAGGTAAAAATAATTTACGAGAAAATAAATGTGAAAGCATTTATTCTAAGCTAAATCTCTAAATACTCATGTATTATAAATTAACGAGTAACTACGAAGGAATTAAGTATTTAATTTAAAATAACAATTTAAAAATATGGCAAATGGTATCTTACGAAATCTTAGTCATGTAATTCAAAAAAGTATGTTTGATGTATAAATCAACGTACACATATATTTTATATACATCAGTTAAGTAAGTATGGTATAAACATATTATGTATAATGTATTAAATGGACAATTTTTATACAGGATGTTTTACCATTTCTGTACTTCCATAACTTAAAAATACAATTATAATTTCGACTGTAATACGAAAATGTATAACTCAATAAATATGTTAAAAAAATAAATAATTGTTTTGTTAATTAATTCTGTTTTATCGATATTTTAATTTAGACAGTATATAATACAATGAGAAGAAAGAAAGATTTAAAAATATATCAGATAAATAAAACATTGTTCGGAATAAATACATCTACTAAAAGTGTCTTATGCTTATTAGAGGGTTAAAATTAGCATAATTTTTGCATTTATTTTGATTTGAATATCATATATAATCTGTATGTTTATTACTTAGGATATAATAAAAGATTTATTTTAGTTACTTGATTATACATAATTTTAAATAAAGTATTTTTAACGGCAGTTTTCTATATAATGTATCCTTAGCTTATGTTAAATTAAACGAAATTTTTTTTAGTATTATATATACTGTTGATGGACTTTTCCATTATCCCGACTACCGGCCGATGCCGTGACTACCGCTGGTTTAATTTCATCATCTATATTATACGTTATATTGGATATGATACACTTAAACTAACCAGATTCAGATACACGTATAGTAATGTGAATCGCACTCATAATAGGCTACCACCATTCAACCCACAAGTAATATAATAGAGATAAAAATCGCAAAAAATAATAATTAAATAATACTAATCTAATAAAGTCTAAAATTATATTTTTGATGGTAAATTTTCCGATATATCTTTCAATACATTATCGAATGAATCACCATTAGCTAAGTTGTGTTTCTAAATAAACTCCGCCAAATAGGACTTCAAATGATGGCGTTTAATTTCCCTATGATTTTTATTTTTCCATTTGTGGAGCCCTAAAGACGTTCGATATGCTGAGTATGAACCCCAGTAATAGAGTCAAAAAAGTTATGAGATTGAATGGCAGTACTATGCTTGTATCTGGTCCTGGTTAGTTCAAGTGTATCATATCCACCATAGCATTTATATAATGAAATTAGACCAGAGATAGTCGCGGCATCGGTCAGTAGTCGAGATAACTAATAAGTACCCTGTAAATTAGCAGCAGAGACGTCTAGATCAGCGTTTTCCAAATTGTGGTCCACGGACTCCTAGGGGTCCGTACGTATACCAGAAGCGGTCCACGAATGTAAATTAAAAATACACAAAGTACCGTTTTATGAAAACGAAAATACTGATGTATTATTCGTATTATATGTGAAACACATTGTCGAAATACGAGTAGTTATTGTTGAAAAGCAATTAAGATTAGAGGCAGACTGATCGCGTTAGTTTATTGTTATTTATCATAAAAATATCTGCATTTAGTTCTGAAAGTAAACCAATCAATTTAGTATTATTATGTATTATTATGTATTATATATTATATATTATATATTATTAGTATTATTATGTATTATTTTTTTAAATTTTTATTTGTACTCGTATTAAAGAGTCAGCGATAATTTTTATTATTTCTAAGGGGCCCAACAAAGAAAAAGTTTGGGAAACACTGGTCTAGATAGTAGTTGAGTAGATGTAAAATATATTTAGTGTAAAATAATATGAGTTGTGATTTATGTTTTAGTTTTTACATTATAATGGTATACTTCTGATTGCTAAGTCAAATACATTATTGTAACACATTATTTACAATATCTGAAACTGTAATACCTGATATTTTCATGACGTTCTCGATAAAAAATAAAAATAAAACAACAAAGAAACCATGTACGATAATCTTATTATAAATATTGTTGTGGAAAAATTAAAAATTGTTATCCTATAGAAAATACAATAAAATTCATAGCAATCAATTTATTTTACTAAGTATTCTAGGGTATATATACATTTATTTCTCTAATAAACAGTTTGTGATTCATTGGTGGATCATAAAATCAATAAGTGGAAGAATCCGAAATAGCGTAGAAAGAAATAGATGTAAAGTAGTATACAAGTAAGAGAAGAGTAGATTTTTAAACTCAACAATCTTACGGATATTCAAACGGTTTGGAGATACATACAATTTCTGTGTCAAATAAATAATAAACTAACACATCAAAACAAGCAAAAAACTATTTTTAGTTTTATAATTTATCGGTTTAAGGAAAATTATTTTTATAAATAAAATAAAAATATAAAAAATGTTTTTTTCTTTATTCTCAAGTATTGAGTTCTATGAATTTTTACTAAAAATAGTTAAATTTTACTATAATATAAAATTTAAAGGTTACATGAAAAATTGTGACTAATGATTTTTGATATTACTTTTTTATAAGTAAAAATAATATGCAAAAAAATTTATTTACAGCATTTTAAATTTTTAGTAGAACCAAAATTGTTTAAACAACATTTTACGAACAAAATTAAGTAAACATGAACATTTAAATATTATATTAATTATATTTCTTTAAATATATACAGTAAGCATAATTAAAAAACCAATTTTAAAAACTATAGTATTCCTAAAGAACACTTGTTTTATTATTAACAGAAAATTTCAAATCTATATGATTATTATTTTTTGAGTTACGAAAAAAAAAAAAAAATTATTTAGTTGAAAATCGGTAACCCGTTAATTTTTCTGGTTTTAATTAATATTATTTGTTGCTGTCCGTTTTTATTTGGAATGCTGTTGAGAAATTAAAAAAATAACCTCACAAATGAACTAAACAGAAATACATATATAAAAAAAAAGTACTACATTATATAACATTACATTCCTTTCTTCACCCAGCAGCTAGAAATACCAACTTAATATTTTTAAATACATGTAATGTTTTATGCTTAATCTAGATTATTGTGTAAGCAACTATTGTTCAAGGTTGTTTTTTATTACAATATAATTTTATACTACTTATATATGTAGGTAAGTACCAAAACATATTTTATAGTAAAAAGTACTTCAAATTTAATGGACAAAATAAACGTAACCATTTTCCTTGCACAACTGCCAATCAGCAATATAACTTTTATACGAAAAATTTTTCATATCATAAGTTGTCAAAAATACATTTTTGATTTAATGTCTTAAAATTTGGTCTGCGACAAAATAAAAACTTGATTTTCATAAAGTAAAAACGACCAAGGAAAATTTCACAAATTATTAAAAAATCGTTTATTTATGTTTTTCCCTCGGTAAACTTTTAAAGTATTTGACAATATAATACGGTAGAAAATTAATTTAACGATGTTTTTAATACAATTTATCTTATTTCATTTTTTCAAAGAAAAAATTCAAATGGGGTAACATTATAATTAAAAATAGTTAAATTTAAAAATGTATATATGTTGTTTATTTTACTAACGTATAAATAAATTTTTTTTTTCAATAAAATGTTTGCCAATTGATTTTTAAAATTAAATTTTTTCATTTGTTACAGCTATAAGAGCTTTTTGTGATTAAATTGCATAGTGCACTATCGCAAATAAATGTCAAATTATACATACACGTAAACATGCAGTCTTTCACTACATAACAACCTCCATGTGTATTTTAGAAAGATTTTTTTTTTTGATATTACGCAATCACGAATAATATATACAAATATATTGATAAGTAAATATTTTTATTTGGTTAAAAACATTAGCATAATGTATAATAATATTAATAATTTAAAAAGTGATTTCGAGTACTGATATCAATTAAACCCGTACTTAAATAACATAATTTTTATCGGTGTTATAAAAAATGTAATCGTCAGTTAAGACATGTTATGTGTTATAAGCTCAAGATATGGTGGTCACGATTGAAATTCATAAATTTAGGAATATATATATTTTACCAATAAATCAACAGACATTTTTAAATTTTCACGAAAACTTAAAAACATAATTTACAATTTAAATAATAAGTAACTCTAATAATTGATTTAGATTTATTTCTCTAATTCCAGAGAACATAGAGTTTATAACTTATCTGTTATATATATAAAAATATTTTTGGGAAATTTTTTGTAAACTATTTAGATTACCTTTATATTATATTCACGTTTTATATGTATTTGTAATAGTTTGTAATGAAATATATATATACTCGTATATATATATTTATATAAAAATAGTAATAAGAACTTGTCTAATGATTTTCGATTTTTTTCAAATACGATTTAATGTACTGGAATAAAAGATGAAATTCAAATTACTAATTTTCGAACGCTTTTGTAGTTTATTGTGACATAAAAATACTTACAAGATGGAAAAACGTAATTAATTCCAGGAAAGGCAAAGAATAATATTCGAGTACCTTTAAAGTGGCACTATAGCTAGTTTTCAACCGTGTTATCATATCCTAAGGAAAAATACTACCACATTTAAAACTAATGTTTTCATTCCAATATAGGTTAAGATATTTTCAATATCAGTGGAAAATATTAAATTGCAAAGCACGAGTTAATTATAAAATATACGAATTTATGTCAGATACGTCGAATTTTTATCAGAACATAATCATTTTCAAGATAGATCTGTCAACTTTAAGAACGTTTAAAGTGACATGGATATCTTCAATTTTACATCCTTCAGAATATTTGTAAAATATTCACGACAGCTAAATTTCATTCAGGAGCTGACATTTGATTAATTGTAAATTATAATTATAGTTTTCGTAGGTCCTAAAACCTTTCAAAAGACACGTACCAAAATAACGATAAGTAGACTTATAAAAAATTAAAAAAAATAATAAATTGTCATTTTTATAATTTTCAATGTTGTTAGATCGAAATAATGTAGTTAATAAAAATATAGAGCACTCTGGTGAGAAGTCGCAGAGTGATAGTGAGGTGTTACAGGGATTTAATGTGAGTCATCACTACTATAACATCTTTATTTTGCAAGACATGGATATAGTTTCAAAGAAAATACGAAGGGGTATCCTCGCGCACATATTATGGGTAGGTGTATATAAAATATGTGTTTAACATGCTACCTTACTTGCACTCGTATATAATACTGTCTCATTATTTTCGTTTCTCGATGGCATAGCTTATAACTAAGCTATATGCGATTGTACATTATATAATATGTGTTTGCTTTATTATTTTTAAATGTATATTTTTTTAAATTACATTTGTATTTTACATTGTCTTACAAAGGAATTTATGAAATAAATAATTTATTTGAATGCTCCTATGTATTGGAAACCCAATATATTATTATACAGTCAACTCATGTTTTTCTTTTTCGGGTAAAATATTAATATCGGTTAGTGTCATATTATAGTGTGGACATACAATTTCACTTTTTCGAATCGTTCACAAGTATAGTTATACGATTTCAGTAGCCAATGGCATGCCAATAATATGTGAATGAACAATGATTCACAAGAATTTTTAGAATTATACTTGACCTCAATATTATAAATAAATAATATAAAACATTTAAATGACCCGGTTTAACTGTGTTTATGTTTTAATGTGTCAGTCGGAATGAACGAAGTAGCCTAACTTTTAGGTTTTCCACATGAAATTAAACCTTGTTGTAGGTATTTGAAAATTAGTGGTCCCGAAGGTATTATAACGAGTAAGTTAATATGCGGATATAAGTTTATTTGTGTATAAATGAGAGAATAGACCAATCTCGAAAAAAGCATTTTACATTTGTGTTTTAAATAAATAAAATAAAAGGTCTAATGCCATATGAAATCATAGGTAGTTTAATATAAACTTGATATTGTTAGATTACAGGCATTATTTTTAGGTTAGACTTATACGTAAAAATATAAAACTCGTCTAGGACTCGCAGACTTGTGTTAATATCAATTTTTTTTTCATTTATTCCATATGAAATAACTTTAAATCTGTTTTCGTCCTCAGCCGTAAGTTATTGTGTTTCGATTTCGCTGTGGAATATTGAAGAATTCAATAATAGTAGTCATATAAAAAGAGACGTGTCATAAAAGTTCTGGTAATGCGTAACATCTGGATATTCTTTAAAAAGTACTTTGATTGTTTTCGGTTTGGCACGGTTATCATTGTTCGTCTTAAGTTGCTGTAAGTTATTTTTAATACATTTTTAAATAACAGAAGTCAAAACGGTTGTTGTGTTCTGGTTAAATCCATTGGTAATGAAAATACAACACTAATCCGACGTTAAATATTTATGTCAACAATTTTCTAAATTTATTCACAATTATTATTATACGTCTAAGTTCGAAATTAAAAGTAATGGTTGTGAAGTATTCAAATTAAATACGTAAAGATATGAAAATAAATCAAATTTCATTGCTACAGCGTTATAGATATGTTAATAGTTATTTATATTGAGCAAAATAAAAATAAACTAAAAGTGTAATGACAATGTAAAATATTAGTATTACATAAACATTAACATTTAATAATAAATATTAATTAAAATTGCTATGAAATCTGTTCGTGGATGAGATAATTAAAAAAATAATATAAACATTTTAGGTGTTTATTAAACCAAAAATTTGTATTAGTAGAAATTATTACAATACTTAGAATACTTGAAAAATGAAAACTTTTTTAAAATTTAAATTATTTTATAATCTGATAAAAAACAACTGTGTGGATTTAAATACAGAAAGAAAAAAAAACTGTAAACATTGTTGAGATTTCGATCGACGTTTTTGTCTATCCACAATCTTTATCGAATGCCAATTTATGTGACTAAGCTTATTCTAAGGTAGCACTTACACTACGTAAAGTTTATGGGTCACATTTCCATTTTAATGACATTCTAACTTACTTTTTCTAGATACTGTCCAATTTGAAAAAAGAGAAGTGTGTACTACGGAAATCTTAACCTCGAAGACAATGTTATACTACGTAGTTATATGAAAACGAATGTTATTTAGCTCAAACTTACCAATAAATCTTTCAATATTTAATTAGTAAAATTATTTTTTAATTTTGAATAAATATTTAATTATAAATATGTGAATCATATTATTATTCCAACTGAAACCCTGACTTAAGTATTTAAAACAAAACATCAAATTTTAATTTCTAACAGTAACCTATAATTATTGTGCCTTATGTTATCCCAGTATACCATTTTTACTAACAAAATAAAATAGTTAAAACCAAACTTATTATTTTTATTACAAATAAACCGTTTTATGATTGCGATAAGCTTTATGCCACAGAACTATAATCTCAGAGAATATGAGAAAACAAAGACATGATGTAAATTAAGATTTTATAAGATAAATAAAAAAAATGATGATGCGATTTGAATGTAGAAAAACTATAATGTTTGGAATTCTTATTGTGAATTATGGCTTAGCTTGAATAGAATTTAAAACTAAAGTACTAGTGAGGAAAAGTTCAGAAAGTTTATTTGACAGTCTGGTATTTTACATGATATATTAAGAACCACCTAGCTATGGTAACGTGAAGTTTATAATAAACTAAATATTATTAAACTAAAAACAATGGGATGAGGTAAATTGTTTAAATACTTGCATAATATATATTTAATTATTTAAACCTGTGACGGTCGTGTGTTAATCGTAAATAACCTGGTACATCTAAATTAAGCGCACTGTCCAAACTATTTGATAACATTGTCACATTTTAATTATTAAAACTGCCGCTTATGAGCACGGTACTGAGACTAACGACCCGAGTGAAGACAGCACTAAGATGTTGCTAATTAATTATTCAGAAGATCTGTTAGAAGTCGAAGAAATACGTGACAAATGTAGTCTGCGCCAACAATGAAAAAATAAATATCTCTTTGATAAAATACTCTTGTAGTATAATTATTTAATGACTATACTCTTTGAATTTCATGTGGTCTTCAAGACCCATTAATTTTATGGTTTAGGTAAAGATAAACCGTTTCAGCAGTTGGGTTTATGTGTAATATAACAACAACAAAAATACAATCATTTAATAATGCATGGATGTCGGCAGATTTTAATGGTACTTGAGTCTTTAAAGAGGTGGAAAACATTGAAAGAACTATAAGTATTCGCAATTGTTTTAAAGCTTATGGACAAATTCACATATTTTAAGCAAAATGAGAAATTATATATGTGGATTACTGATCCATATATTGGATTTCATACAGCGATTTTTTCCTTTTTATAGAAACTTTATGATAGTAGAATCGCACTACACGTTCAGTTTGATATCTCCTTGGATTGGAAGCAACAGAAAACAGTTATACAATAACTGGTACTAAGATTTAACATAATCAAAATTCCATTATTACTTATTATTTTATTACTAACAATTGAATTATTATGGTTTTATAAGATTAAATATTTAGGAAATATTCAGAATAATTTTTCGAATATAACGAAATATTATATTCGATCATCAGTTATAATATTATTTTTAAACTTCCTCCCCACTGAGAATTTAAGACAGTTTAGTATGGCTTAAACATTATTTTGTGCTTTAAATAATTTTATTCTGGTGCGTGTTACAGTTCATTATTTGATCTAATTTAAATGAAATTACCCATCAAAATCTCGTTAACAATTTAAACTTATACAAAATCAATAATCCAAATTATAATGTCAAATAATGCTGTTTATGTACTTCTGATCTTACACTTCACTAATAATAACTATCGCGGTACTTCAAATATCTGTTTACATTTATTTTCTATCGTTTAAATACAAGTTGAACAATATTTGTTGTCAAAAGTCACAACGAACTGAATATAAATAACATAACGTAGGTACCGTGTTAAAATAACTACAAGTCAACGGAGGTTATTTATTAACCACCATTCCAACGAATCTATTTTCCTACCATTCATATAAATATGTTAACAAGATACGAGTATAATATATTTTTAATCACTTATTGATTATTATTATATATTTAAGTGTAAACTAATAAATATTGTAATTATTTATTTATTCGTAAGACACTTTTGTCGATTCCGGAGCGTTGATAGTAAATAAACAAATAAAATAAACAATATCTGTATAATAATAATAAATATCTGTAGGCTATCGGAGAACAAACAGATATGGTGGAAATATGGGGGCACGTATGTCGATCGTTGCCATAGTTCTCACGGGTAACTCACACGAACAAAATCGTAAATCTACACTCCAACACTGGTAGTGAATCCTTCTTTTGTGTGCTGTTGCTTTCGAAGAGATGTAAGTGTTTTTATTTATGGCCACCATTCTTGTAAAATTAATACCCTGAGTTGTCGACTAGTATACCTGTATATAATGTATATACAGCAAGACCGTATTGTTTACTTCTGAATTTGAACTGAGAGCGAATTTTCACACCAAGAAACGAATCTTTCACTCTCTATCTTTGTCTCTTTATCTTTCTCCTTTTTTTATTCGTGTTCCAAATAAATTAATACTGTTTATTTTACATTCCATGAAATAAATCATTAAAATCTAATACTTTTGTACTCGATATTATGTAAATTAACACACAGTTTATGATACAATGATACAAGTCAGTACAAATTATACAATTTAACAATAACATACAAATTGTATTATTGATTTTATTTTATTTTAATTATTAAATTAATTTTTTTTTAAGTACCCAAACAATTGATATCGGTATTAATGTATCATATAGTGCTGAATTTACGTGGAGTTGAAGTAGGGAGAGTTAGGAGATACTTGAATTTCCTGAGAATTATTACTGTTAATAATTTTTCGTGAGAATATTTATTTTACTGAAATGTGATTAGTTGATTGATGAATTCGTGTATGAGCATTTGACAATCAGTACAGTTAAGCTAGTGTGATGGAAGATAACACAATGAGTAAACAAAGGGTTAGTTCACGTTAACGTCATCTGTAAGTTATGAGTGCCGAAAAGCTCATCGGCGCTTTTGGCAGTTTACTTATTTTAAGCTTAAAAGTCTGCATCTATCTAATGGTATCTACAGCTAAAAAAGTTTTGATGAAATCATATATAGTTCCTCGCTTCATTTCAATCCATTCAATGTCATATTTTATAAGATAAATTTCCCGAAAGTGGTAATACTATTGCCATAGAATAGTTAGAAGTTCTAATACCGACTCTGCGATCAAATAATGCAATAGAAAATCGAAGAAATGCCAAATTAAATCTTGAAAGACAAGCAGTTAAAATGGAAACTTAGATAAACGTCGGATAAAAAACATTAATTGGCAGAAGTGGGTGTTACAGTTCGTGTTCCAGTACCCGATGTGGACAAAGGTTGTGGAGATGCTCGAAACATTTTAGCTGTTTTTATTGAGGTAAACATAAAATAATACATGATAATTAAATCACTCATATTGTATTACTTAAAATAATTTTAATATTAATTCAGCAAAAACTTGATGGGTAATACCGTATAGGGACTAGGGAAGTGTTTTTGAAGTCTTTATATTCAAGGTCTAAATTCACAATATGCCAGAAAAATTCAATAACGATTGGCGATGTTCCAGTGGAAAGTACATTTACTTTACGGACAAATGCAACCCAACAGTCAACGGGATATAGACAATTTTTTGAAAATCAAAATGTAAAACCAAAAAAGGTTTATATAAAAAAAAAAATATTTGTTCAGTTAAAAATCTTATGCATCAACTAGGGCTGACGTTATTTTCGGTATACCGTAAATATTGGTATACCGGTATTTTGAAATTATTTTGATATACGATATACAGTAAAAAAAAAACCGTAATTTACGGTATACCGTAGAAACCGTAAACCGTATAAACGATGACATTCTTCTATTTATAGAACTATCAACGTTTTTAGTATTGGGAAATCTAGTCTTTATCGTTAATATTTATAATAGTAACTATGATGGTTGGCTGTTATGTAAAACGCAAATGAAGCCACCTGTAATTGTTTTTCTCGTTGATGTATTTATATTATTGTTTGGCTATTGTGCATATTTTTTATAATATATTTTGTATATGACGATATCCATTCATGAAAACTGTTTCATTCATACAGTACAGGATACAAGATTTTCTTTTGAGGGGGGGGTTTGAAAAATGTTTTCCCTTGGGATATTTTTTATAACATTGCAGCCAGTGATTGATAATGAATCAAGATAATAGTAAGTAATATATTACATTAATTTAAATCTAAGACTACTAATTTCTTGTATGAATAAAAATACAAATTATATAATTTCCCTCATACTTGAAAAAAAAAATTCTTTTTCTTAATTCATAAAATTATTGATTTTTAATATTTTTTTTCCTGATGTTGGGGGGGAGGTTTAACCCCCACTATATCTTTCGTGGATCCGACACTACATTCATGCACTTCGAAGTTCAAATGTTCATAGGAACTATACAGATATATGTAATTAATTTAACATTAGTGGAACTTGAGTACCTACCTCTATCTACCGTTTAGGCGGGTTACGTAGCTCCAAATTGATTACTTTTTAAGTTAAAAGTTTTAAACCAATATTATAGCTTCAATAATATAGATATAAAATACTTATCCATGTTGTTTTATAGCCTAATGGTACCTCGGCGACACGGAAACATTGCGAAAGTAGTTCCCGCAGCATCATCGGGTAAATAACGACAACAAATAAATAAAAATCTTACCTATAGGCTATAATCTATAAGTAAGGACGGTTAAAAAAAATCCACTTGTGAAACTAGTTACTTGTGACACTAGTTGTTTATTAATGAAACAATATTAAAGTTTAGTATATTGGTAATTTGTAGATTTGATCTATTGTTTTGTTTTTTAGTACCCCGAATCATTACGGTTATCGGTATATTAAATAATTTCGGCTTTTTTGGTAAACCATTACAAACCGGTATTGAAATAAAAACCGTAATACCGAAAATTATTTTTAACATCATAGCTCTAGCATCAATTATAAGTTGCAATAAATAAATTATAAACATATTTTGACAAATCATTATTCTAAACTTCATATTTTACCTAACATCAGTGGCGTATATAGGTTTTCATTTCGGAGGGGGCCGATTATGTATTTGATTTTTGGGTGGAAAGGAAGGAGGAAGCGCACTATTACGAAAAAAATTACTTTAAAACTATAAGACTTCTCGACAATCTTTACACCATCAGAAAAATAAGAAACGCAATTTTTTTAATGATTTATTATTTTTTTAAAGTATAAAAACTACATTGTAATAAACAAATTTTTTATTAGAGTCACTCAAAATTCACCACATATTTTCTTAAAAGAATGAACATATTTTATAAATATAAAATTTTAAATTATCGCATAAGCTACATTCTCAGTGTCGCGACAAATTTTCGGAAACCCCCAGCATTAAGACATATCCATGTTAAAAATAACAATCTATAACAATGGTGTTTTTAATTTCGGAGGGGGCCCGGACCCCTCGGCCTCCCATAAATACACCCCTGCCTAACATGGCATTTACATTCTATAGAAATCGTAGGAAATTGTATAGCTTACATAGGCATAATATAAAATAACATTACATTTTAATAAATTGCCCTATTGTACAAGGGATATTACAGAAATCCTACATTCAACACTTTGTCGGTAAAATATATACATTTTACTATTTAATTCATAATTATTATTATTCGCCACGCAAATAATTCGCTCTCGAGAATTATACACATTTGACAATAATAATATTATCCTTATTCATGTTGAAATAAGCTAAAGTATAACTGAAAAGTTTTGATTATTCTGAAATTCGAGTCATATTAAATTTAAATATTTTTTAAATGCCATTGTGCAGTTGTTTCGTTATGAACTTTTCGTATTTGACATTTTATATACCAAATATGAGAGTAATATTCGTTTTACACGTAATGTGTTATTATTTTTTTTTTTGTACATTATATTTTGTTTTTAAAATTTTTTTCATTATTTAATGAAGCACTTATCGCCATAGAAAAACTCAAAATGATTATGCAATATCTTTAAGTAGAATGGATGTTGAAAAATGATTTTATCTAAAAGAATGTAATTTTCTAAATTTTGAAGTAGGTTAAAAAAAAATTAAATAAAATAAGAAATATAATATAATAGCAAATATAAAAGCTTCTATGTACATAGGTATTTACATTATATTGACATACTGATCTTCATTGAGGATTCCTTATCAACAAAAAATAACTACAATTAAATTGAATATATTACTACGGTGGTAACTAAGTGTGATTAATTTTTTACAAAAATACTGAATAAAAGCCGACTCGTATTTATTAGAAATTTAAAAAAAATACATTTATTTATTTTTAAATATGATGATTCTCATGAATTAATAAATTATATAAAAATGTTTCTAGATTAGAACTTTACAATAAAAAATTATTATTTTTTATTACGAAATACTGCAAATTATACAATTATATAACAATTATAACTTTATTAAATATTTAAATATTTTTTTAATTTTTTAATTTAATTGATTTAATGTTCAAATATTTTTACGCAAATAAAAATATATTTATAGTACAATCATATTAATTAATTAATTTACAATATTTCTTTTTATTTTTATTAAAAATAAACCAGAATATACATGATCTATATAAAATGACAACAAGTAATAAAGATGATTGATTGCAGGGCTGAACGGTTTGATTGAAAAGTATGTCCAAATAAGACTGCTTCACAGTTTTAGACTTTTTTTTTAACATTTTTTTATTTTATTTGCATATTACTGTATGAACGTATACTATCTATAAATAAGAAAAGATGATCAAAAATATTATTTTGAAATATATTACAATGTGTTAATTACAATGTGTATTAATTATTGTTTCTATCAAGCGATTCAAAGAGGATAAATAACCATACTGAGTCTTATAAAAATAACTGTTAAAAATATTTTTAAAATAATATTTTCATAGTCGTTATAGCATAAGTAATGTATATGGTATCGAAATAGATGCATTTCGCAAAATTTTGTTTAAGAAAATATACATATCCATTATAAAAAAAAAAAAATTAAAAATTAATATCTTGATAATATGAATACATCAACAGGTATAACTTTTTAATTAAAACACAATTCAGAAGTAAATTGTACTAACTCAATTGTACATAGTAAGAACTTTTTTACTTAATTTAATTAGTCTGATAAAATCTATAATTATAAGACAAGAATATAATATGTATGTAAATTGTAACCTATAATAGGTAGGTACCTAAAATTTTTCATTCAAATATTTTGTTCGTTGTTTTGTGTTGTATTTAAATGATACAATGATAGATTTTTATATTAAATGTCATAAATTAAATAAGTTACTTAAAATTATTGCCATAAGTTAGAAATATCATACATTTAAATTGATTTCCATAAAAGTGTATTACATATATTAACACATTTAATTTTATATTAAGTGAAATGTAATAATGATAATCACCGGTTGAATAATTTAAATATTTTAAGTTAGAAAATAATAAATATTTATACATTTAACATAATATCTTATTTATTTTTAGTTCTTACTTATTATTAACATATATTTATATTTTAATTATTTCATTCCTATAATATACCTATAACTAAATGTTACATTAATATACTTATATACTTAATGATAATTTAAAAATTTTGATTTTGTTACATATATCGTCTTTTTTAATTTAATTTTATTAGATTTTAGTGAAAACGATTATGTTTAACAATTATATAAATCATAAATATGTGTAAATAATATAATACATGACATAATGTAATATTAAAATCTTTGTAATAGTAATAAGTGAGTGTACCCTAGTACAGTTAGAAAAAGGAATAAAACTAATTGAAATTGGAACGATAATCACTGGGTATTATATATAATTAAATGTCTAAATACAGAACATCCACTTCGGCATTTTAAGTTTTTATAAAGCAGCTATAAGAAGAATGAGGAGAGAATTAATTAATGAAAAAATCTCGGAAATTTAGATATGGTAGTTGACTTAAGGCTTGCACATTATACCTATATCGTAACTTATATAAATACTGTATCTGAGTGATTGTAAATAAATAAAGACTAAAAATTAATAATATATTAGGTTCTAAAATTATTTAATAGTAAAAATAGATAATAGCAATAACATATCGTTAATATATTATAAATGTCGTTCTGTCTTTCGTAACTAAATAAAATAAAACCACTTGCCAATAATTTAATTTAATATTGTACCCGAGTACAATTTTATAGATAGGGGGGCTGAATGGGGTTTCTACCCTCCCACAACATTTTTTTATTTAAGTTAAGATTTTAGATAATAGCTAAATAATTCAAATATAAATTATCTAGTAGTTGAGTATTGATAGTATAATAAATAATTATATATATAAATTTATTTATTTTTACAATTATGTAAATATTATATGTTTTAAATTATATGTTGAATTATATGACTTTAATTTTAATATTGTTAGATATGAGATTATGTATTAAGAGCATAAATATCTGAAACTCAATTAAAATATATCAAGGTTTTATTCTTTTAAGTCTACTTAATCTTTTTCTGAATTATCTAGAAATTCATTGTTTTTTATGACAATTTTGTTTGATTCTAATTTACGATCTTTCACTTTTTCTCCCTTAATATTAGCGAAAATTAATTCGTAAAGGATTGTTTATACTTTATATGAAATAAGTAGACGGTTAGATAGTTAGATTTTTATTGAAAAGTATTAAACTAGTATAGCTTAACATATCAATTAAATGTTTTCTCGAGAATTTAATGTATTAATTAATTTTATTTATGAAATATATAATTAAATTCATTATGTACCTACCTACTTAGTCAGAAAATTTGACTTAATTTTAATAATTTTACTGAAAAGCTGAAAATAATTAGAAATAAATGTTAGCAAATATATTTATTTGTTTTCCCAAACTTTCGATTAAAACGATTCATTTTCATTTTTAACTGTTTCCCTATTATTCTCACTGAATTTTAATGAAATATTAGTTTAGAATATTCAAAAATAATCAAATAAAATAATTATTAGTTAATATTAATTTTTCCTCTTTGAAAACAGTAATTAAAAGGTAAAATGATATAAAAGTCCTATTAGTATGGGACGTATTCCACGAGAAAATATTGTACCAACAACTCGATCACATCCAAATAGGTCAAGTCACAAGGGGCAACGAGTGAAGTATATTTTACACCTACATAAGGATAAAATTTAAAACTATCAAATTTAGTATAGGGAACGATTTCACAACTATGCAGCCTAAAAATAAACATAAGGATTTGTGTAGGTTTCTTTTTTATTTTATGTTTTTTTCTTCTGTAGAAACTATTTTAGCAGGTACATTATTATATTATTTACAATTGAAATTAACTATTCGCATTTATTCTTAAGCAATTATATTTGCAATATAAATTAAACAACTGCAAATTAAACAACCTTACTACTGATAATTCAAAATGGACACACTTTAAATATCTACAAGATTTTATAAAGTATTTAGTATGTATCATGCGAATAACAGTGAAAAAGAGAAAACTGAAAAACATGATTTGATTATAATCAATTTTTAACCAAATTGGTTTTATAATAATGGTTTGCGAACTGCTATGATATTTTTAATACATTAATATTTTATTGCACCAGCAGAAAACCAAGCAAATATTTCAACATAATAATATCATTGTGTTAACAATATTAACTCAACAAAAAACAATCGATACAGAAGTTGTATGATTTTTGTATTCCATAAAATAAATACATTTTCCATGTAATTAATTCTCAAAAAACTAAATTGCTCATTTATTATGATCCATTACTGTTGCTTTCAACTATATAGTAGAATATAATGCTGAATAAGAACTTAGCGGGGAACAATAAATTGGTTCATTTTTTGATATTAAAATATTACTAAATAATTTGAATTCTATATAAGTTTACAAACTTTAGTTATATTATTTTGGACTAATATGATATTCTTTGGTGAACAAAAATGATTTGTATAAACATAACAAGGTATACATTTTACATATTTCAAATTAAATAACTAAAATTTAATTTTTGGTTCAGTGATATTTAAGCAAATAGATCATATACGTTAATTTGATAATTTATTCGAAACAATTAATATCATGTATAAAGGTGCGGTACTCCAACCAAGAAAAAGTAATATATTTTAACATTTCGATAGCATAAAAATAAAATAACGTTTAAATGTGCATAATATAAAAAATGAAAGTAAAATTAAAAAAAATTTGATAAATTGCCGGTCAACTACTGTCGTAATGCACAACAAATACAAATTACACAATGCATATAACGATTATACCCTTTCACAAAAAAAGTAAAGGATTTGAAAATATGCAATACATTGGACGAACGAAGTGTTTATACTGTTTTTTTTTTTTTTGGATAGGGAGAAGAAAAACCAACATCACATTTACTGTAAGCGCATTAACGACAGTACAATACCATTATCTTTATCGAATATAGCAATACTAATCAGAACAGGCAGGACCGTATTTAAGATTTCTCCGCCCAGAGGTAACAACACTTTGCCGTCCTCTTCTCTGAAGTGTAAAACCAAAAATAAGTGTCTTTAACTATTCATTAAAAAGCCGTTCGCAATTAATTTTTCCCATTTAAGTACACTATTACACAATATTTGTAATTAATAATAAATCCAAAATAATAACTGAGTTATAATTACATAAATAAAATTATAAAAAGTTCTTTTATAGGATCGATGGTAATACCCTTAAATAATTTGGTATCTTTCGGTCTAAATGTCCTATCCCCATACAAATCAACATTAAACCAATACCTTTACCTCAATAAAATACTTTAAAATATATATCAATTTCGTACGCTACTAAATAATATAAATGATTTTATAGTATAACATTTATTTTTATATAATTTTATTTATTCATAAACAATTCCCATTGAGAATGCGAAAAAATCTATTTGGTTTTATTTAGAATCACCGTAAAAATATTAGCACCGCATTAAATAGTTCAAGGGAAGCTATTATCTCCTCAATCAACCCCTTAAATACGGCCCTGAGAACAGGTGTTGTTTCGAAATGCTGACACAATCGTTAGAATATTGAACTATAACTAGATAGCGCAGTGTCACGAACCCGGTGAGCAGAAGAAATCTCGTGATACAAATAGCGTAGTTATATTATTACAGCAAAATTATGAGATGTAAACTATTCTTGCTGCGGGCTATATAGTCATGGTTTTGTGAGTGTATCGAGTTGGGTGCTATAAACACTGTTTGTCCGCAGGGAAACACACAGCAGTGTCTGCAGCTGGTGCAGTATAAATATTTTCATGCTCGGACTACTGGTGGTGGTGGTGGTGGCCTGTACTTCAATTCCATCCCATCCCATGAACTGATTATCCTTCGGGAATCTCGGATTCCTTACCCACCTTCTTCCTTGATGGGTCATTTAGGGAGAGTTCATACTGGTAAGAGCGTTCAAGGATCAATCGCACGTGTGACCTTTGCCGGGGGTAGGATTTCGACGGTATGTTGAACAAGACGAGAGAAAGATTACATAGTGTATTTTACAGTGAAAATAAAATAAGTATATAAAAAACCCAAGATGTATTTCCCATTAAATAGTGTAAGTTTTCCTGCATTCATTTTTTTTTTCTATCGGTAAAATAATTCCCATGTAAACTCGCACACATACAAGTACCTATAGTTAAATTTTACAATTATAATATTATATTTTAATAAAAATCATGTTATGATATCATTATAGGTAAATCTATACTTGATGATTTTCTTATTACTGTAAGCAATAGGTGGACAATGGATGTAAGCATTTTAAAAATATCTAATCCTACGGTTCAAATATATTTCATAATAAATCACAACAATTTCGTACAACACATTATATACTGATGTAAAAAATTATGTAATTGGAGAGTTTTGTTTAATTCTTATGCACACATAATTATAAAATTATATTGTTTTAACAATATAAAAGTCTGGAAGCTACGATTGATAGGTGTTTATATAATTCAATTTTAATTAAGTTTAATAAAACTGCTATCAATACCTGGTTTTTTATAGAACCATAACAGTCATATAACTTGCATTTCATTTGCAATAAGGTTTCTTTCAATATACCAACGATAACCGTTGAACAGTTAGAAAAATACTTAGATATAAGATGTATAAAAATAAGTATATTAAATGTATACGTCTACATTGTTTTCAGAGGTAAATTGTAGGCCAACATTGTAACTGTGTAGCTTTCCAAACAAATAATATGTAATTTTTCTAATGATTAGCTTTAAGTTGACTCAATTTTAAATTTGAAAGCTTGTTTAATTGATTTATGATTTTAATCAAACTTTTATCATAATTATACAGTTATAAAATAAGTAAAATAATTATTTTCATGTCTTCACGGAGAAATTATGTTCTACGTATAAAATTCTTTGGATACCAAAAGCAAAATAATGTGTGTATAAAAAAAATACGTATACAGGTAAAACAAAATATTATAAAATAAAAAAAGAACATGGAATTTAATATAACATAACAATATACACTCTACTCGTTTAGCATTTACGCATTAAAAACAACGCAAAGGAATTTGAAGCGTGAGAATTCATAAAATCGCCCTTTTTCCGTTACATATCGGTATATTAACGAATGAATAGCTGGAATGAAACGACCAAAATCCTAAGTTCACTGATGTCATTTGGATGGTGAAAATGTAGGCATTCGCCCTCATATAATTTGCACTGGATCGGTATTTAGGAAAATCGTGCAGTCTGATGGTCATTGACAACTTGATCTGAATACAGAATACTTTCTTTTTATTTTATTTTTCCTATGATATTATTTATAAAGATGGAGACTATTAACGTTTTTTTACATGGATAAAATTTATAAAATATAATAATGATCATTAATAATAATTGACAATTTTTTGTGTTTGTATCAGTATCAGTTTCAGTTACTGTTGTTTTGTGATATCAACGTTGGTGATCGCTGAAAGTTTCTCGTTAATGGTTACTGGTTCCCGTATCCCCAAACACACATATGCCTGAGAATTTATGTTTGACTTGAGAACACCCTCGATGTAAAATACGTGGCAAGTAGATAGCACACCAGTTTCAGTGACAATATTAGTTATTACTAAAAAATCAAAATCGTGAGAATCGAGTTATAAGTGTAATTTTATTTTTCATCTAATAGCTTAATCTTGCAAGCTTATACAGTTTAGATTAATAATTAAATCATCAAAATAATTTTAAAATTTCTAATTTACCAAAACACTGTGGTGATTATTAATTGTTAAACAAATATGCAATACTTACAATTTTGAAATACATTTAAAGTTAAAAATCTGCATTAACTATGGTCGACAATTACAGGATATGAAATAAAGGTACATAGGAAAATAGATTCTTGTGTTTCATTTGTTGTGAGTGCAGTACCACGACTAATTGAAAATCTGACTGTTACTGCCACTACTATTAGTGATAATATATATATATATATATACTAACTTTATCTTACAAATAAACTACTACATGAAAAAAAAAACATACAGATGTTTTGCAAGAGGCTCTTGGAATACGACGACTTCCGACAACGATTGATTCTCACTCTCCGGTGGGCGTCGTTTTTTCGTTTGTCTTATTCTACTTTGAATTTCTGAGGACAGCAATTTAAAGTAGATAGATATTACGTAGTATCTAGTCTGTTTTAGGCATTAATTATAAAATAATATTTTACACAGAATAAAATACGGACTGAAATAAAATCAACAGGAGTTATCAACACATTAAGCTAGATATACATTTTCTGTTTCAATACCAGAAAAAAAAATTGTGTGCATGGTTAAAAATTTAGAGTGCCTAAATAATTGTTTTTTATAGTTATTTTTTCTAAAATAAATATTCCATAACATTAAATTATCAGTAACTTAAAATATCTAGAGTCTTATATTTTCTAGGTTACTTTGGTGTAATCGCGTGAGAAGGTTTTTTTTTTAAAAGATTCATGTTTTAAAATGTTGGAACCGTTTAAAATGTTTTCACCGTTTGCCGTCTTCTATTACACAAAAAAGAACGTTATAACCATTTTCTGTGGTTTAATTTTGTGTTAATCATAATTGTAGACCTGTGGCTATAGAAATACGCAGCATATAGCTCCGTTACTTATAAAGTGTGTACAGCTATCTGAAAGGAGAAACGCATTGAGAAGCGTATGTGATTTTGAGATTACCAAACCTAAACCAAAAGTAAGTAAACTTGGAAAATTCGGTAGCGGTAAAACTAATAAAAAGAGTTTTTAATTAATTGTTTTCAAGTTTGACCTCAAATAATAATAATAATAATAATAATAATAATAATAATTGCTATAGGCATTAGGTAATGGGCTGAAAAACTTCCTAAATACCTAAAAATGGAGTATTGACCACGCGTACGCGGAATAAAAAACGGTAACCAACAAAAGGATAATGTTAAAAAAAAAAATAACTTTCGTGCAACTAACGGGGAGTTTTATGAGAAAAAAAATCACGGTAACATTATTACCATGGTATTGATTATAAAACGTGTAGCTAGTTAACTTCTTGTAGTGAAATTCATGTACCGTAGTATAGAATATAAAATAATAAATGTGTAGGAATAGGAGGTGACTATGATAATAAATAATAATTAAAACGAAAAAAAAAAAACTGATCTGTAAACATTTTTAATCCCCAAATTTATACATGTATAATGCCAGTATACGAAAATATTTTAAAAACGTTGACGTTTTTAATTAATTTTAACTTGAAATAACGGTAGATAAAGTGAGTGAACAGGGAAAAGTTACGGATGTCCAACAAGTTGAAAGATATTGCTGCGTAGTGAGTGTGTTTTCTATGTAGCACGGGTTGTTTGAAAAGTCACGACGAAATGACAATAGTATAATATTAATATTCCCACGATAATGTATTATATGTGTTTGATATGTATGAAAATTATCTTTTTGTCCAGGCGCGCGCACGGAAATCAAAACTATCTGAATAAATCTTCATTTTTCTCGCTATAATAATTCCGCGTGCATCCATTTAGGTCATTGTGCGGTGTTGTATTGCGGAAGGGCGCGTGTGTTGCACACACACACACACACACACACACACTCATAAACACATTCATAAATGTAAACATACATAAACGCACGCATACACGGCGGTGAAATTCTAACGATTTAATGTAGTGTGAAAGGTAGAAAATAATCGTACAAGTCTCACGCGTAGCGCCGGCGGAAAAATAACTTTTTGCCAAAGCATAAAATCTGCACGGTTCGTAGAACGGTTTAGTCGTCGATATTCCACGTGTAACCGCATCGCGAATCGGTAAGTATATGGTATATAACATTATGCAGATAGTAAAGTGCGTATGATACATACATCATGTGTATTACGCACGAAACCACCGATGTATAAAACGATTATGTATTGTAATTTTTTTTTTTTTTTTTTGATCTTGAATGGTACAGTACAGATCGTATTTCACGTGCGCGAGATGTATAAAAGTTTCAAGAATATTTCTCGAAAAACCGTTTGAAAAATAACGCAAGTTTATGTATGGTGGTACATTTAGGTATAACAAGGATATTTGATATCAACACGATATGCAAATATTTTATTTATCTTACGGATACGATATTATAGTTGCACGTATTATCACCAAATTATGTTATATCACGGTAGTCAATAATTGTTTATTAGACGAATAGGTTTTTTTTATATAAGACAAATCGTCATTTAATTATTATTACGAGAATAAAAAACATAACCTAACATAGAATAACATAAACGGGTAAATAAGTTATATTTCTGGTAGTGAGTAATTACAATAGAGGTAGCTAGTATAGAATCAATAAAAAAAAAATCATCAAATTATTGAAAATCATTACTGGTATACTAGTAAGTAAAAAATAATTAATTTTAAAGAATATGTTCTTTTCGCATCCATTTCTATGTACACATATAAATAATACATTTTAGCCTGAATATATATTTTTATATTATATGAATTTATGAATGAGGATTTAGTTATTTATAATAATCAATGGTTATATAACTGAAAAACAAACGTTTCCCATTTTCGAAATAAACATAGATAAATATTTATTTCTTAAACCTAATTTTAAAATCATACATAAATCTTCATATTTATTATTATAATCATTATTATTATTATTTTAATAAGATTATTATGTAAAATTGGTTTTATAGCTTTGATGTAGAAATATACTGTAAATAGTTGTTTAAATTGCGATGTATTATGCTGTGCAAGTGAAAGTGGAAAATCTACATACAATTGCTATAACAGTATTGTTAGAGAACTAATTTGTAATAATTGTCTGGGGAATTCCAAGAAAATTTTGAAAATCTACCCAATAAATGTAAGCTACTGTTCAATTAATGGGAAAATGGTCAGAACATCTAATCTTCTTTTGTTAGTTTGTCGAAATGTAAAAAATAAAAACTCGACAAAAAAATGTCATTATATCATTGTTATATTCGTTTGAATAACAACCATCATTCATCATGACTCTTGTTATGTAATATTATAAGAGGATTTTTATCGTTATTAGAATATTATTTATAGATTTATGATATGCAAACATTTTTTACGGACATTCAAAACTCGAAAAATGGCTGAAATATTATACAACAAAATAAATTCATTGTAGAATCGTTGTTGAAATACCCGATAATCTGTCACTGTTCTTAGATTTACAATAACAATAATAATGTTCAAATTACGATACTGTCATGTGTGGTGCGGCGGTGAGTTAAATGAGACAAGCGCTTAATAATCCATTCATTCTATGCTGTCCATATATATTTAACCTATAATACTTGTAATACTTGTCCCTGCGACGCCCATTCATAATCAAAACTGGTCTGATATGCGAATAATATCCGTTTTTATTTATTTTGTGCGAATCCGCGTCGTAATATTAAAACATGAACAGGAGTGCCTAATGATATGTGCAAGAAACATATATAAAATTAACTATTATTTATTTTCCACAGAACATCTGAAATTTATGAACCAGCAATAGAACTACAAAAAAATGTCTCACGATCAACTACGTTATAGAGAAGTAATGAAATATTTCGTTTAAAACTAATGTGATAAAATAGTATTACTTAACAACAGTAAACGTAGAGCAGTCAGAACGTAAAAATAAATATCCTCGAGTTGGGCAAATTTAAAAGATTTTTTAATTTTAGTGAAAAATTTCGAATTTCCAAGTACAATATCAGCTTTTAAATTTATTTACAAACCGTCAACCCAGTTACGTCAGTAATCAATAATGAACTTGATGATGATTTATAAATAGAACTTTCAAAGTATAATTTTGTCACGATTCCTTCGTGTTATTGAATATTACCAAATAATACTTACATACATATAGTGTATACAATTAAATAAAATATCAATTAATTCGTTTAAGTGTTTTTTAGTTCATAAATTTAAATGAATTTATGATAAAATTCAATAAATAGGTACGTATGAAAAAAAAAACAATTCAAAGACGTAATTAACATTTAATTAATATTACTTCTACTGCGTGACGGCAATATTATTTAAATTGGTTTCATTACCTTTTCTCACTATAGAGTCATGAATACATTATTATATTACATTTTTCATGTAAGGTAAAAAAAAAAATCTGATGAGGAACAATTTTGATTGATATAATATAATAAACCCTTCCATAAAAAAATTAACTTCACCAAAACCACTCGAGGTCATTGCTCTGTATAAATGTAGTATTATAAATCCTGATTTTGAAAAATTTATAAATATTAAATGTATATTTTAGGATTCAAGTTGCGCAATAGTTCTTCATAGTCCGGGCCAATTTTAGCATAAACATTTGATTATTCTTATAACATTTAATTTTAATTGTGAACTTTTGGCGTTTATATTTATGCTTTATATTTATTATTTAGAACACCGTAGCAACAAAAGCACATTCTACGAAAAAGATTAACGCAGCAAGATACTCAAAACCATCTAAGCAAGATGACGATGGAATATAATTGGTCACATATTGAGGCACTAAAACGAACTAGTTTATAGAATAATAGGAGAAATTGAAGGTAATAGAGACCAAGAACATCCAATGACTTCATTTGTCGAATAAATATCTCCGATGTTTGACTATCAAGCTACACGGAACTGAAGAGATTAGCTGGAAACAAAGAATGGAGAACGCATATCTGACTGAAAAACCAACCATGTGGTTGAATACGAAAAAAGAGAGAGTGTATTATTTAATACCCCACGTATCACTCACCCAAATAAATAAATTTAATTTGTTAAAATATTTATTTGAACTAATTTGTGTATTGTGAATAAGTATATTGAATAATAATAAAAACAGTACTACAAATCTAAGCGCTCCGAGCAGAAATTTAAATACTAATAATATATTTAAATATTTAAATGTATTTAAAAGTGGGTCTTAAAGAAGACAAAATACTCTTTCTCTCAAACAGTAGTATAAAAACTTTTTTGTAGAATAGTGCTTTCTCATTGCACATTCGCAATTTTATTATCAGATGACAGAAAAGTTTTAAACGATCCGACCAAATAATCATTTTAAACCATTTTATTTAGCTTTACACTTTTAAATACTTAATGTTTAGCTTAAGTACTTTAGACAAAATTCTGTTAAAAGGTTTACCACGACAAAATTTCACATTCGTTTTTAGAACATTTCTTATCCAACTTTCATTAATCGAATAAAATAATAATAACATACCTATTCTTTACATTTATAACATTTATACAACTACATTCAATACTAACACGAACAGATATAAATGTATAATTATAAAAACAATAATCTATCATACGTTTATAATAATTTGATTTCTGAATCTAAACGGTAATTAATTTTAATTAGACTGTGAGCTAAAGGTAAAAATAGTAATTATTATAACGTTTTTCCGTATTCTTAGAAACGAAAAAAAATTAAATCAAATTATATGTAATTGAAATAATCAAGCAACAAAAGTTTGTAATTACGAACTATAGAATAATATAAAACATTTTACTTTACCTAATGCATTCGTATTTTTTTTTAGCGTCACACAAAATTGTGTAAGGATTTTATTGCTATGACAATTTATTTTTGTTGTTGTAGTTAAAATAAATAATTGTAAGGAATGTAACCTAAATTAACCGGGTATAGTATATTTGCACCCTAATTATTTTTTTGTCGCAAGAGGTGGTAATTTCAATGGAATTTCTCCATTCACCATATAGTTTTATAATTAAAACAAAAGATGACCTGTTTAAAATAAAATAATTAAGCCAACGTGTATTTACATACCCTATTTTTTACTTAAAAATTACAGTGACTAGAAGATTTATGGCAAGCGTTTCACACACATTTTTTAGGTTATAATTTGAAATTAATTTTAATTTAATTAAGTGCTATAACATAATAATACTTTTAATTAAATATTATAAAAGCAAAACTCTATTAAACGTATATATAATACAAAAGTAAATGGTTTTTACAATCCATGATTCTAATCCTGGAAATATAATGTCAAAATCTGAGATCATATGATTATAAAGTCTCAGATAAATTCGAAAGTACCAGTACGAAATGAGTAACTCAAACAATGCTGTTTTTTTTTAACGTATAAGTTTAGTTAAAAAAAAAAAAATCATTAAATTAACTTAACCTTTTATTAAATATTAAAGAAGTCATTTATTTTGGTTAATAATTGTACATAGTATATTATTTACTATTGATATGTTAAACTTAAGATACAATTATATATTATGCACATTTTATAGATAATGAAATTCATATAATCGATATTGATTCAACTAAAATAACAATATTGAAAATTAAATACAATGGTTGATATTTCAAAGAAATACTTTTAATTTACTTAAGTCAATAGTATCGAATATTTTCATGCTATACTCTTTTTGTAGATTTTTAAAAATCTTTTCCCATATTTTTATAATTTTTGACTTTTTTTATATACTTTGTAAGTGAAGTATACAATCAATATGTGGTAAATAAAAACTACTATTATTTATTTATTTTTTATTGCTAATAATAATTTATATACTTCGTGATAACTACATACAACCCTTTTACACTTGGGTTGGGAAACAATAACCTAGGCAATTTTCACATCGATTTATAAAATATTTTCTGTTATATACAAAGTTAATATTCTTTATATAAGTTGTCTTCAACTCAAGGTTTATTTTAAAAATATTTTTAAATTAAATATTGGTATAAAATAATTCAAAATTTCATAAAATATTAATATTGTAATATTTTCCAACTACACACTAATAATAAATGTTAAAAAGTATGTTTATGTATGTCATAATATGCATAAAAACAAATACAAAATAAATGACAGAGGCTTACACGTTTTTTTCCCTAAAATTATAATATAATTTATTATTTTTTACCAGCATCACATTGTGCCCGTAATAATACAAGCGGTGAATAAATATAAATTTATGATATTTCTAAATTGTATTTTTCATTTTTTTTAACTTGCATGTATTTTTTTTTTATTTATTTTTTTTGATGATTAAATACAGAATTTAAGAAATTCTAAAATAAAGAAATAAATTCATTTTTGTGTTTTGTGAATATTTTATAATTTAAATGAATTTAGTACATTAACATGTAATATAAATAAAAAAGTAAAAGTAAATAAATTCAAAAATCAATGTTTAAATTCATACTATATTATAAAATATTAAACCACGATTTTAACGTACATTAAGAAGTTTGTGCACTTCGTTATTATTATTTATGATTCTTTTTGTTATTTTCAAATATTAACTATATAATTATTAAATGAATAATTTAAATTTGGAACTAAGATTTTTTTAAGAATTTGTATAGTCTTAATACATTTTGTTTCAAAATATAAAAATGTAAATAATTTAAGTATTATAATAGAAACTATGATTGTTTAAACTTAAATATTAATTTAAAACATGATATACTACTATGTTCAATATTTACTATACAAATAAATTAATATAATTTTTAATATGATATTGAGTCTATAGTTGTTTAAAAAGATGGTATAATTTACATTATTTATTTAAAAATTTGCTTGATTAGAAATAAACATGTAAATAACAATTATCAGAATCACGGTTGAAAAAAAAATTACATTTTAAGTAATAAATTATACTTTTATAAGTTTTAAAATAAATTTAGAATTAATAAGTTGTATAGGTACATCATAAAATCGTATACTAAAATTTTTTAGTATGAAACACGTCAAAAATTCTACAATAATATTGTATATGATGGTACTATAATGAGAAAGATTATAGTCTCACTATTAACTAGGTAATATGGAGTTCTAAAAAAACTATAAAATTCTAGAGTAAAAATAAAAGAGTAATTATTAGCTATGTTTCAAAACTCCTCTACATCTAAGGATTAACTGACAGTTCATCTTTGCAACACAAAAAAAATAGTACGTCTAGATAAATAATAAGTTGCAGCAATTTCTTTTTACTATTTTGGATTTAAATTAGTAGGGAGTATGTATATGTCTTTATAAAGAGTCTGAAATCTGTATATTTTATATCCAGTCAAAATGTATTAGAACTGTCACGATTATTACAACATTTTGCTTTGAAATGATCGATATAGCACTTAGTACGTATGAAAACGTAGACTGCAGACTTGCAATTGTGGAAAGGTGACGTAAGCAAATAGTATATGTCTAAGGTGCAAAATAAATATATGTGGTAGGATACAAATTATAGCTTTTCAGACAAAATATGTTTATGAAATTTTTATTTTGGTGAAACTAAGCCCAAGAAAAAGTGTAATGTCTATTCATTTATTCGTTTCGTTTTAAATTATAATTGTTTGAATAATTACTTTCATAAAATTAATTTCCAATATGTCAATTTTATTAATTTTTTTTTTTTTTTTTAAACATATTTACGATTATCTGCTGTATTTAATTTGCCTATATAGATCCTATTCAACAGATGATGTAATTATACTCCTATATGCATTCACATACATCAAATCGTCTATAAATTACCATTAGAAGTTCTGTATAAAATTTAGAATAAGCATAAATGTATAGTTCAGACTGGACGATTATAATTATTTGAGATAACACGTATATTATTCAAGACATTCAAATTTCAATAAAATTGATTCCTCTAATCATGATTGAATAATGTAATATAACTATCGAAAAACATAATAAGATAACGTAATAACCACGAGAATCGGCACAAGATAGATAATATGCGTGATGAGTACTTTAAATTGTTTATATAATCCCAAAAGTCTTAATTAACCAAACCGTGTAGTGCATAGCATCTTACGTTATACGTTGTTATTATTTTTATTGTGTTGGCGTGGTAATAACACGTCAAATCGCGTCAATACACGACGAGAAGAATCTCGATTCAACAAACAGCCAACATGCACATTTATTACTTGCGAACCGCACCATTGTCGATCGCCCTTGATTTATGATTTTTACCAGAAAATTATGTAGCGTATATTAGACCACGAGCCTATCCGCGGTCGTTCGGACGTTCACGCGCGCAACAGTACACCGATGATCGATTAGAACGTTTGGAGGAGTACGCGCGTATTATCAGCGGAACGATAACGCCATCGCTCCGAAACCACGCGCGGTTCCACGGTCGTGGCCAATACCACGGGAAAATGTACGTCTGCAATGTGTATTAAAATAAATAATCCCATGCAAAATAGTAATTACAATAATAATAATAATAATAATAATAATAATAATAATAATAATAATAA